>NC_073403.1:3431096-3446096 GCF_028641065.1 Leucoraja erinaceus | reverse complement strand
CAACCTCCGCTTGGTCTCACCGATATGGATCAGCTGACATCTAGAGCAGCGGACGCAATAGATGAGGTTGGAAGAGATGCAGGTAAACCTCTGTCGCACCTGGAACGATTGCTTGGGTCCTTGAACGGAGTCGAGGGGGGAGGTAAAGGGACAAGTGTTGCATCTCTTGCGGTTGCAAGGGGAAAGTGCCCGGGGGGAGGGGGTGGACCGAGAGGGAAGGGAAGAATTGACAAGGGAGTTATGGAGGGAGCGGTCTTTGCGGAAGGCAGATATGGGGGGAGATGGGAAGATGTGGCGAGTGGTGGGGTCACGTTGGAGGTGGCGAAACTGACGGAGGATCACTTTTTGTATGTGACGGCTGGTGGGGTGAAAGGTGAGGACTAGGTTTAAGCAAAGGTTTGAAATGTAACTTTGCAGAATGGCGCAGCAAAATGTTGCTTTATACTGAAGATAGACACAAAGCATTGGAGTTACTCAGTGGGCCAGGCAGCATCTCTGGAGAAAATGGGCAGGTGATGTTTTGGGTCGGGGGCCCATCTTGGGTTTGAGGAAGGGTTCTGACCCGAAACGTCACCAATCTTGTTTCTCCAGAGATGCTGCCTGACCCCAGTCTGCCTGAGTTACCCCAGCACATTGTGTCTATCTTTGAAATGTAACATGTCCAAATCTGAGGAAGGACATTATTGCCATAGAGGGAGTGCAGAGAAAGGTTCACCAGACTGATTCCTGGGATGTCAGGACTGTCTTATGAAGAAAGACTGGATAGACTTGGTTTATACTCTCTAGAATTTAGGAGATTGAGAGGGGGATCTTATAGAAACTTACAAAATTCTTAAGGGGTTGGACAGGCTAGATGCAGGAAGATTGTTCCCGATGTTGGGGGAAGTCCAGGACAAGGGGTCACAGCTTAAGGATAAAGGGGGAAATCCTTAAAAACCGAGATGAGAAGAACTTTTTTCACACAGAGAGTGGTGAATCTCTGGAACTCTCTGCCACAGAGGGTAGTTGAGGCCAGTTCATTGGCTATATTTAAGAGGGAGTTAGATGTGGCCCTTGTGGCTAAGGGGATCAGGGGGTATGGAGAGAAGGCAGGTACAGGATACTGAGTTGGATGATCAGCCATGATCATATTGAATGGCGATGCAGGCTCGAAGGGCCGAATGGCCTACTCCTGCACCTAATTTCTATGTTTCTATGTTTCTAACTGCTGGCCCACAAGTTCCCTGAAGTTCATCTGTGAGACGATGACAGCTAAGGGAGGCACTGGACAGCGATTCTGCCAATGTAGTAGGTAGACATAAAATGCTGGAGTATCTCAGCGGGACAGGCAGCATCTCTGGAGAGAAGGAATGGGTGACGTTTCGGGTCGAGACCATTCTTCAAACCAAGTAGGGCTTCGACCCGAAATGTCACCCATTCCTTCTCTCCAGAGATGCTGCCGGTCCCGCTGAGTTACTCCAGCATTTTGTATCTATCTTCTAATTAGAAATTAGAAATATACCTGTCCCACTATCAGGTCAGGTTAATTTGTTGGTTTTTGCGGTTTCCAATGATATACATTAGAAATCACTTAGTTCCACACTTCATAATGGTTCATTTCATAAGATTGTTAAGGGCTTGGACACGCTAGAGGCAGGAAACATGTTCCCGATGTTGGGGGAGTCCAGAACCAGGGGCCACACACATAGTTTAAGAATAAGGGGTAAGCCATTTAGAACGGAGACGAGGAAACACTTTTTCTCACAGAGAGTGGTGAGTCTGTGGAATTCTCTGCCTCACAGAGGGCGGTGGAGGCAGGTTCTCTGGATGCTTTTAAGAGAGAGTTAGATAGGGCTCTTAAAGATAGCGGAGTCAGGGGATATGGGGAGAAGGCAGGAACGGGGTACTGATTGGGGATGATCAGCCATGATCACATTGAATGGCGGTGCTGGCTCGAAGGGCCGAATGGCCTGCACCTATTTTCTATTGTCTATAATGTGGAAGATAGGCACAAAATACTGCAGTAATTCAGCGGGTCAGGCAGCATCTCTGGATAGAATGAATGGGTGATGTTTCGTGTCTAGACCCCTGACAATGTAACCACTGTGGCCTCATCGTGACTCCCCTGCTCGGCTCCGTGAAGAGTTTTTCCATTGTAAAGGTGCATGGCAAAACACAGA
The DNA here is from genome assembly GCF_028641065.1 of Leucoraja erinaceus. Classification (NCBI taxonomy): domain Eukaryota; kingdom Metazoa; phylum Chordata; class Chondrichthyes; order Rajiformes; family Rajidae; genus Leucoraja; species Leucoraja erinaceus. Next base: position 3,443,937 of record NC_073403.1, on the reverse strand, counting down.
TTGCTGGAGGAACTCAATGGGTCAGGCAGCATCTGTGGAGGGAAGGGGTTGGACAGGCTTGATGCAGGAAGAATGTTCCCGATGTTGGGGAAGTCCAGAACAAGGGGTCACAGTTTAAGGATAAGGGGGAAGTCTTTTAGGATCGAGATGAGGAAAAAAATGTTCGTGAAAACCTTCGGGCTCATCCTCCTTTTTCCTTTCTTCTCCCCACTGGTCTGAAGAAGGGTTTTGTCCCGAAACGTTGCCTATTTCCCTCGCTCCATAGATGCTGCTGCACCCGCTGAGTTTCTCCAGCTTTTTTGTCTACCGTATCTTTTTCCTTTTTCTGTTCCTACCTATCAGCCACGAACTGGTGGGGAAAGCACAGCATTTATCAGTCAGTTATTTAAAGTCTATTTGACTCACCAACTTTGTCACAATGTGACTCCATCAATCATAGCCAGGCATTGTGTGTTGGTATCACACTGCACTACAATACTGATGCAAATGAGCTTGTTATTCCATATTGCTCTGAATCAGCTATTTGCATGTGTAAGACCTCCCACAATGCTCAATTTGCTGGCATATGTTTTTTTTTACAGATACAGCATGGAAACAGGCCCTTCGGCCCACCGAGTCTGCAACGGCCAGCGATCCCCGCACATCAACACTACCCTACACACACTAGGGACAATTTTACACATACACACACAGCCAATTAACCTACAAACCTGTTCAAGAAGGAACTGCAGATGCTGGAAGATCGAAGGTACACAAAATTGCTGGAGAAACTCAGCGGGTGCAGCAGCATCTATGGAGCGAAGGAAATAGGTGACGTTTCAGGCCGAAACCCTTCTTCAGTCTGAAGAAGGGTTTCGGCCCGAAACGTCGCCTATTTCCTTCGCTCCATAGATGCTGCTGCACCCGCTGAGTTTCTCCAACCTACAAACCTGGATGGTTTTCAGAGTGTGGGGGGAAACCGAAGAACTCTGAGAAAACCCACGCAGGTCACGGGGAGAAGGTACAAACTCCGTACAGACAGTGCCCGTAGTCAGGATCGAACACGGGTCTCCAGCGCTGCGAGCGCTGTAAGGCAGCAACTCTACCGCTGCGCCACCGTGCCGCCCTTTGTTGTACGGTGGCAAGAGGCACGATAACCCATGTTGCTTGATCCCACAATTCTATTAATTAAATTGTTTGCAATCAAACAAATTTGCACACCTCCAGATTCAGGGACAGTTTCTTCCCAGCTGTTAGCAGGCAACTGCATCATTCCGCCACAGCCAGTGGGCAGTCCTGAACGGCTATTTATCACTTTGGTGACCCTCAGACTGTCCTTGATCGGACATTGCTAACTTTACCTTGCACTAAACGTTATTCCCTTATCATGTGTGGTCTCCCACAAAGCTCAGTTTACTGGCATATATTTTTTTTTTCACAGATGCAGCAAGGAAGAATTTAGAAGCTAGTATTTAGAAGATTGAAGGGGGATCTTATAGAAACTTACAACATTCTTAAGGGGTTGGACAGGCTAGATGCAGGAAGATTGTTCCCGGTGTTGGGGAAGTCCAGGACAAGGGGTCACAGTTTAAGGATAAGGGGGAAATCTTTTAGGACCGAGATGAGGAAAACATTTTTCACACAGAGAATTAAGGGACAGAAGTTAAGGGGTAATATGAGGGGGAACTTCTTTAGGACCGAGATGAGTGGTGGAAAACATTTTTCACACAGAGATGGTGGTGAATCTCTGGGAACTCTCTGCCACTTGTAGCCAAGAGGTTTAGTGCTGATTGGCCACATGGTCATTGGCTATATTTGCCAAGAGGGAGTTAGATAGTGTGGCCCTTGTGGCTAAAGGGATCAGGGGGTATGGAGAGAAGGCAGGTACAGGATACTGAGTTGGATGATCAGCCATGATCATATTGAATGGCGGTGCAGGCTCGAAGGGCCGAATGACCTACTCCTGCACCTATTTTTAAAGTTTCTATGTTTCTATGTATCAAGACACTGTAAATGGCTCGAATGTAATCATGTATTGTCTTTGCGCTGACTGGATAGCAGGCAACAAAAGCTTCTCACTATACCTCGCTACATGTGACAATAAACTTTAAACTAACTAACTGGGTTAAATATTTTTCACATATATATATATATGAAACAAGGCGGACAAAATGTGTAGGAAGGAACTGCAGATGCTGGTTTATACCAAAAGTAGACACAAAAAGCTGGAGTAACTCAGCGGACAGGCAGCATCTCTGGAGAGAAGGAATAGGTGACGTTTCGGGTCGGGACCTTTCTTCAGACATAAAACGAGGCAGTTCAGGAGCAGTTCTAAACACAAGACAGGTAAATGGGAAGAAGAGCAGAAAGCCCATACTTTGCTCAGGCAAGGTGTGAAGGATGTCAGGGGCAATGAGCGGCAGAGGCTTAACAAAGATCCTGGAGAGACAATAAACAATAGACAATAGGTGCAGGAGTAGGCCATTCGGCCCTTCGAGCCAGCACCGCCATTCAATGTGATCATGGCTGATCATCCACAATCAGTGCCCCGTTCCTGCCTTCTCCCCATATCCCCTGATTCCGCTATCTTTAAGAGTCCTATCTAGCTCTCTCTTGAAAGCATCCAGTGAACCCGCCTCCACCGCCCTCTGAGGCAGAGAATTCCACAGACTCACAACTCTCTGTGAGAAAAAGTGTTTCCTCGTCTCCGTTCTAAATGGCTTACCCCTTATTCTTAAACTGTGTGTGTGGCCCCTGGTTCTGGACTCCCCCGACATCGGGAACATGTTTCCTGCCTCTAGCGTGTCCAAACCCTTAATTATTTATATGTTTCAATAAAATCCCCTCTCATCCTTCTAAACGCCAGAGTATACAAGCCCAGCCGTTTCATTCTCTCAGCATATGGCAGTGGTGACACAACTCTTCTGCTATGTACAGAACATATTTTGCACACATTTGCATTAAAAAGGAAATATAATCCACATAAGTGAACAACTATCAAGATGTCGAGAGTGTTTTATTGCCGTATGTCGAGCACAGAACAATGAAATTCTTAGTTGCAGCAGCACAACACAATATGTAAACATAGTGCACTGTAAACAATTTATATACACTGAAGAATTTTTTCATATATAAATACATGTACACACACATACACATATATATGTGTATATGTGTGTATATTTATATAATGAGAAAAAAAGTTCAGTGTATATATATTCTATATATACATATATACACACACACACATATACGTATACAAGTATATTCATACACACACAAACATATATATATATACAGTATATATATATATATATATACACACACACATATATATACACACACACACAGACATATAAATATACACACACACATATATATATATTTATACACACACACACGCACACACATATATATTTATACACACACACACATATATATTTATACACACACACACACACGCACACACACATATATATATTTATACACACACACACGCACACACACATATATTTATACACACACACGCACACACATATATACATATATTTATACACACGCGCACTTGTATATATATATGTATATGGACACACATACACACATACACACAAAAACAAACAAACAAACAAACAAACAAACAATAATAGCGCCCCAATGCCCCCCAGTCTATGTAGTTTACAGCTTGTTTGGAGGTTGTAGTGTTTAATAAGCAGGTGGTTGTAGTAAGAAGCTGCTCCTGAACCTGGACGTTGCAGTTTTCAGGCTCCTGTACCTTCATCCTGATGGCAGGGGTGAGATGAGAGTGTGGACAGGGTGGTGCGGTGATGATGACAGATTCTGGCTGCCTTTTTGAGGCAGCGACTCCCGTGGATCCCTTTGACTGTTCATTTACCATAATGCATGCAGAACAATCCTTAACAAGTATAATTTCCCATTCGTCATTGAGAACCAATTCACAAACGAAACATCCTCCGTATGAATATGAATATTGATGTCAGTTCCTCCACAATGGTATCGATGACTCATGCTTTAGTTATGAATCAGAAACATTACGAGCCAAAAGCAAACTTTCACTTTCACAATGACAACATTGCTTAAGAGGACAGTTTCCAATAACTAGATCTGAAAAATCTATTGTGAAAATAGACTATTGTGGGCTTCACCTTTCCTTGGCCATTCCTTGGCGCTGGCTCTGATCTGTTCTGACTTCATTCCCCTCGTTTCCCTCTCCCCTCTCACAGTATGGTATGGCAACTGTTCTGTCTCCGACCGGAAAGCACAGCAGAGGGTGGTGAAAACTGCCCAACGCATCACCGGTTCCTCGCTCCCCTCCATTGAGTCTGTCCAAAGCAAGCGCTGTCTGCGAAGGGCGCTCAGCATCGCCAAGGACTGCTCTCACCCCAACCGTGGACTGTTTACCCTCTAGGCTACAGTTCCTCAACTCCAAGAAGACGAAGGAAATTATTGTTGACTTCAGGAAGAACAGAGGGGGCAGACATACCCCCATCCACATAAACGGGACTGAGGTGGAGCGCGTCTCCAACTACAAATTCCTCGGAGTACATATCTCGGAGGATCTGTCCTGGTCCCTCAACACCTCCAAGCTGATCAAAAAGACGCAGCAGCGCCTTTACTTCCTGAGGAGGCTCAAGAAAGCTCACCTGTCCCCCCAGATCCTGACCAAGTTCTACCGCTGTACCATAGAGAGTATCCTGACCACCTGCTTCACGGTATGGTACAGCAGCTGCACCGTAGCGGACAGGAAGGCACTACAACGGGTGGTGAAAACCGCTCAGCACATCATCGGTGCCCCGCTCCCTGCCATGGATGCCCTCCACCGAAAACGGTGTCCGAGACGGGCCGGGAAGATCATTAAAGACCCCTCCCACCCCAACCATGGACTGTTTGCCCTCCTCCCATCAGGGAGGTGGTACAGGAGCCTCAGGTCTCGTACCAGTAGGATGAGGAACAGCTTCTACAATAATACCATCACATTACTGAACTCGGAGTCCCGCCGATAGACTTCTCCAGTCTCTCCGTCCACATTGTTCGATTATTGTTTGATTATTCTGTATTTTTATTTGTATTTCTATATTGCACTATACTACGGACTGACGCTAAACTGCATTTCGTTGTACCCACACTCGTATTTGTGCAATGACATTAAAGTTGAATTGAATTGAATTGAATTGAGGTCTCTCCATTGCCGGACCAGCAGGTCGAGGAACAGCTTCTTCCCTGCGGCTGTTACACTGCTCAACACTGTACCTCGGTGACTGCCAATCCCCCCCCCCCCCCTCCCACCCACCCACCCCCCGACGCTCCTTCCACCAGGAAAAAAATAATTGCACTACTATGACTGTATGTACATAAATATATTTATTTATTGCTCATATTCTATGTTGCTCTTCTAGGGAGATGCTAACTGCATTTCGTTGTCTCTGTACTGTACACTGCACAATGTCAACAAAGTTTGAATCTGAATCTGAATCTGAATCTGACTCTCAGTTTGAAGAAGGCTCTCGACCCAAAGGAACTGGTTTATACCAGCAAAGATAGGCCCAAAGTGGTGGAGTAACTCAGCGGGTCAGGCAGCATCTCTGGAGAAAATGGATAGGTGACGTTTCAGATCGAAGCAGGGGCCCCTAACAGAAACATCACCCGTCCACTTCCTCCAGAGATGCTGCCTGATACGCTGAATTACTCCAGCACTTTGTGCCTCTGGCTCGATTGTAATCATATATTGTCTTTCTGCTGGCTGGATAGCATGCAAAAAAAAAAAGCTTCTCACTGTAGCTCGCTGCACGTGACAATAAACTAAACACAAACTCATAAAACCCTAGTTAGTCGATTTCTTTCCTTGTGTTTTTGTTCTCAAACACAAGGGATCACTTCATAACTCCGCACTACGCTGATTCCCACCAGTGGATACTTTGTGACCCCCCCCCCCCCCCACCCCCCCCCCCCCCCCCCCCCCCCCCCTTAAGCTGAATTAGATTGAATGTATGATCTGACAAGAGGCTTGTGCAGCTTAAAGCGGTCAGATAGTTTGAGTCACAATTCCCCAGATTTATATGTTGCTATTTCCGCTCAAAGGTCCTTAGACAGAGGGTGGTGAAACTGTGGAACAAGGCTGTGGTGGATGACAATGGACATTTTTTAAGGCAGAGATAGATAGATTCTTGACTAGTACGGGTGTCAGGGGTTATGGGGAGAGAGCAGGAGAATGGGGTCAGGAGGGAGAGATAGATCAGCCATGATTGAATGGCGGAGTAGAATTGATGGGCCGAATGGCCGAATCCTGCTCTGACAACTTATGAACTTATGATCTTACATTTACGTAGCACCTTTAACAACCCAGGTTGTATCATAGAACACAGAACGGTACAGCACAGGAACAGGCCCTTCAGCCCACAATAACAAACGCAACACCAAGTTTAAAGTAATCTCCTCTGCCTGCATGGCTTTTCACTGTACCTCAGTACACGTGACACTAATAAAACTAAACTTAAACCTAAAATGTGATTTGTATTCCACCTTTTTGCTGCCTATCCAAACACTAGTGGGTAGACAAAAATGCTGGAGAAACTCCGCGGGTGAGGCAGCATCTATGGAGCGAAGGAAATAGGCGACGTTTCGGGTCGAAACCCTACTTCAGTGTTCTTGGCTTTGAGGTGAGTGGGACAAAGATGCAAGCAGCTGTGCAGGGCACGTTATTTACACAGCGGGAGATGAGTGCCTGGAATATGCTGCCATGGGTGGTGGTGGAGGCAGGAAAGATAGAGAATGGACAATAGGTGCAGGACCTGGCCATTCGGCCCCTCGAGCCAGCACTACCATTCAATGTGATCATGGCTGATCATCCACAATCACTACCCCGTTCCAGCCTTCTCCCCATATCCCCTGACTCCGCTATCTTTAAGAGCCCTGTCTAGCTCTCTCCTGAAAGCATCCAGAGAACCGACCTCCACCGCCCTCTGAGGCAGAAAATTCCACAGACTCACAACTCTCTGTGTGAAAACGTTTTTCCTCACCTCCGTTCTAATTTCACACAGAGAGTTGTGAGTCTGTGGAGATTTTTTTTAAGAGACCTTTGGCTGGACGCTTGGAGATACAGGGAGTGGAAGACGAAATGTGTTGGAAAGGACTGCAGATGCTGGTTTAAACCGAAGATAGACACAAAAAGCTGGAGTAACTCAGCGGGTCAGGCAGCATCTCTGGAGAGAAGGAACGGGTGATGTTTCGGGTCAAGACTGAAGAAGGGTCCTCTCTCCAGAGATGCTGCCAGTCCTGCTGAGTTACTCCAGATTATTGTGTCGATCGGAAAATAGAAGATATGGATTATATATGAGTTGGATGTGTATCATAGAAACATAGAAACATAGAAATGAGGTGCAGGAGTAGGCCATTCGGCCCTTCGAGCTTGCACCGCCATTCAATATGATCATGGCTGATCATCCATCTCAGTATCCCGTACCTGCCTTCTCTCCATACCCCCTGATCCCCTTAGCCACAAGGGCCACATCTAACTCCCTCTTAAATATAGCCAATGAACTGGCCTCAACTACCCGCTGTGGCAGAGAGTTCCAGAGATTCGCCACTCTCTGTGTGAAAAAAAGTTCTTCTCATCTCGGTTTTAAAGGATTTCCCCCTTATCCTTAAGCTGTGACCCCTTGTCCTGGACTTCCCCAACATCGGGAACAATCTTCCTGCATCTAGCCTGTCCAACCCCCTAAGAATTTTGTAAGTTTCTATAAGATCCCCTCTCAATCTCCTAAATTCTAGAGAGTATAAACCTAGTCTATCCAGTCTTTCTTCATAAGACAGTCCTGACATCCCAGGAATCAGTCTGGTGAACCTTCTCTGCACTCCCTCTATGGCAATAATGTCCTTCCTCAGATTTGGAGACCAAAACTGTACGCAATACTCCAGGTGTAGTCTCACCAAGACCCTGTACAACTGCAGTAGAACCTCCCTGCTCCTATACTCAAATCCTTAGCATAGTTTGGTGCACACTTGTGGGCCGAAGGGCCTGTTTCTGTGACTCTACTGTGATATATTGTGATATACATGCATTACATCCATGTGCCTTTCTAAAAGCCTCAAATGCCATTAATATGTCTACATCCACCATCACCCCTAGCATCACAGCTCGGTACAGGTAGAATTCTATCGGTAGAATTGCCAACTTACAGCAGCAAGGGTTCGATCCTGTCTACAGGTGCTGTCTGCATGGAGCTTGTACTTTCTCCTTGTGACCACATCGGTTTTCTCCTGGTGCTCCGGTTTATTTCCACGCTCCAAAGATGTACAGGTTCGTGGGCTAATTGGCTTGGTAAAATTGTAAATTGTCCCTCGGCTAGTGTTGGCATGCGGGGATCGCTGGTCGGTGTGGGCCAAAGGGCCTGTTTCCACGCTGTATCTCTAAACTAAACTAAGCTAAACTAAACACCCCTGGTAGCACGTTCCAGGCACCCACCACGTCAAGTCAAGTCAAGTCTATTCGTCAAATACACATACGAGATGTGCAGTGAAATGGAAAGTGGCAATGCTGCAAAAAAACAAACTACAAACAGAATGGAACAGAATCACATTTTCAAGTATTACATATTTCTTTGCCTTTGCTTTCCTGCAGATTATGCCGGAGCTGCAAGAAATTAGGTGCAGGCGGCACCGGGGCCCGTCGGCCCCTCGAGCCTGCACCGCTTTTCAATATGATCCTGCATCATCCAACTTCAGTATCCCGTACCTGCCTTCTCTCCATACCCTCTGATCCCCTTAGCCACAAGGGCCACATCTAACTCCCCCTTAAATATAGCCAACGAATGGTCTCGGGACTCTGCCTCTGTGGCCGAGGGTCTCCAACATTCACCACTCTCTGTGTGAAAAAGGTTCACTCATCTCGTGGTTTTAATGGCCGCGGGACTTTATCGCCTTAAGCCTGTGACCCCTTGTCCTTTGGACTTCCCCAACATCGGGAACAATCTCTTCCTGCATCTAGCCTGTCCAACCCCCTAAGTTTTTTTGTAAGTTTCTATAGCAATCCCCTCTCAATCTCCTAAATTCTAGCGTGTATAAACCAAGTCTATCCATTGTTTGTAATCATATGAAAGTCCTGACATCCCAGCAATTCGTTTGTGAACCTCTCTGCACTCCCTCTATGACAATTAAATTCCTTCCTCAGATTTGGGGATCTGGACAATTATGCAGTGATCAACGACTTTTTCAGCAATTCTTCTTCCTTTTATGACCCAAGCCTTTCCTCTCATTTTAAGCAAGGTCCCAGACACCCCGTCATGTCTCTCTCCCTGTGAGCCTCCCGAGCTAGCAGCATGGACACACAGGCACCAACCGGCAGGATGGGAACAGCAACTTTATCCTCTTCAAAACTCTGCTCTCTTTTCCACCACAAACCATCAGCCCAGAATCTTGGTCTTTATAGACCACCAGTCGATCTGTTGTGATGCTTGGGAACGTTGTGCCCAAATGCGCAGCACAAAAAATGTCTTTTAGAGCATTTTCTCGTTCTCTTACTGTAATGAGAGGCTATATTTAAGAGGGAGCTAGATGTGGCCCTTGCGGCTAAGGGGATCAGGGGGTATGGAGAGAAGGCAGGTACGGGATACTGAGTTGGATGATCAGCCATGATCATGTTGAATGGCGGTGCAGGCTCGAAGGGCCAATTGGCCTACTCCTGCACCTATTTTCTATGTTTCTATGTTTCTATGACTCCTGTCCAAGAGATGGCCTCCCACTTTGGATCGTTTAGGGAGAAAATGGAAAACACAGCAATTTAAAAAAAAGACACCACACCACAGTAGAATGATACAGTAAATCTAATCCCTGGAGAGGATCTAATCGGAGTTTACAGTCCTAATGGCCTCTGGGAACTACCCTCTGTGTAAAAAACCTGCCCCAGCCAACTCCTTAAACATTCCCCATCTCACCTTAAACCTTCTTATTCTACAGTATGTGGTTAGTTTTGTTTGATTAACATCCAGTGAGTACTTCATGCATTTACCACATCAACAGTGATATGTAAATGCAACTTATTGTGGTGCAAGTTAACTGGAATTTCCAATGAAAATGTGGGCAGCAGCTGACAGGAAACGATGGGTACAACATGGATGGCTGTTTCTTCACCATGTTTTTCTATCTGGTTTCCCCTGCGGCTACAAATCTGCCTGCCTCCCACTTACTCAGTGAGAATATTCACCTTCATCCTTTTTTGCTCTGCTTTGCTTTTACTTTGCAGAATTGCTCTGCCAAGGACAAGAAGGCTCTGCAGAGAGTAGTGCGTTCGGGCCGAACGCACTATGGGAACTTCACTCGCCCCCCCCCCCCCCCCTGCAGGAACTATACAACAGGAGGTGCAACTCCAGAGCAAATAAAATCATGGGAGACCCCTTCCACCCTTGCAACGGACTGTTCCAGCTGCTACGGTCAGGCAAACGCCTCCGTTGCCATGCGGTGAGAACGGAGAGGTTGAGAAGGAGTTTCTTCCCAGAGGCAATTCGGACTGTAAACGCCTATCTCACCAGGGGCTAACTCTACTGAACGTTTTTTCCTTCCATTATTTATTATGTAAAAGAATATGTGTGTTATGATTGTGTTTATAATTTGTTTGGTTGTTTTGTTGTTTGTCTTTTGCACAAAAGTCCGCGAGCATTGCCACTTTCATTTCACTGCACATCTCGTATGTGTATGTGACAAATAAACTTGACTTGACTTGACTTTAGGGGATCGTACAATCATAGAAACATAGAAACATAGAAAATAGGTGCAGGAGTAGAGGCCATTCGGCCCTTCGAGCCTGCACCGCCATTCAATATGATCATGGCTGATCATCCAACTCAGTATCCTGTACCTGCCTTCTCTCCATACCCCCTGATCCCTTTAGCCACAAGGGCCACATCTAACTCCCTCTTAAATATAGCCAATGAACTGTGGTCTCAACTACCTTCTGTGGCAGAGAATTCCACAGAATTCCACATGGAATCTTACAGCGCAGAATTTGGCCAATTGACCTGTTATGGTCATAGAGTCATAGAATGATACAGTGTGGAAACAGGCCCTTCGGCCCATCCCTCCCACACCAGCCAACAATGTCCTAGCTGCCCTAGGTCCATATCCCGCCAAACCTGTCCTATCCATATACCCGAAACGTCGCCTATTTCCTTCGCTCCATAGATGCTGCTGCACCCGCTGAGTTTCTCCAGCAATTTTGTGTACCTTCGATCTTCCAGCACCTGCAGTTCCTTCTTGAACACCATCCATGTACCTGTCTGTCCAACTGTTTCTTAATTGGTGGGATAGTCCCAGCCTCAACTACCTCTTCTGGCAGCCTGTTCCATACAACCACCACCCTCTGTGTGGGGGGAAAAAAAAAACACCTCCCAGTCAGAGGTTGTAAGCCTGGGAGGTTTTTTGTTCTTATACAATGAATGAATAACCAGCTAACAATGAAAGCTAAACAAGTAGGCAAATAGCCTGAAGGACATCATTAAATTCCATACCTTGCTATTGAATCAGGTTATCAGGGATGATTACACAGCTGCATGTAAGGGGTGCAAGGCCTGTATGTGATCAGAGTATAAGGAGTTTGTTATCTAATGCAACAGTTTATCTCTCATCATCCAGTCCTGACACACCCTGTCACGCGATCCTTTATTGGACACAAAAAGCTGGAGTAACTCAACCAGTCGACAGCACTGCAGAGGATGGTGAAAATTGCCCAACGCATCACCGGTTCCTCACTCCCCTCCATTGAGTCTGTCCAAAGCAAGCGTTGTCTGCGGAGGGCGCTCAGCATCGCCAAGGACTGCTCTCACCCCAACCACAGTCTGTTTACCCTCCTCCCATCCGGGAGGCGCTACAGGTCTCTCCGTTGCTGGACCAGCAGGTCCAGGAACAGGTACACAAAATTGCTGGAGAAACTCAGCAGGCGCAGCAGCATCTATGGAGCGAAGGAAATGGGCAACGTTTCGGGCCGAAACCCTTCTTCTGACTGATGGGGGGTGGGGGAGAGAGGAAGGAAAAAGGGAGGAGGAGGAGCTCGAGGGCGGGGGGATGGGAGGAGACAGCTCGAGGGTTAAGGAAGGGGAGGGCTAGCAAAATTGCAAGGGCTAGCAAAAAAGGGCTAGCAGAGTGAGCAACACCGGAAATTGGAGGAACAGCACCTCATATTCCGCCTGGGCAGTTTGCATCCTGATGGCATTAACGTTGAATTCTCCCAATTTTGCTCACTGCGATAGGTCCAGGAACAGCTTCTTCCCTGCGGCTGTTACATTACTTAACTCTGTACCTCGGTGACTGCCAATCACCCCCCCCCCCCCCCCCCCCCGGACACGCCTCCCACCACGAAAAAAATACTATGACTGTATGCACGTAACTAGATTTATTTATTGCTCATATTCTATGTCGCTCTTCTAGGGAGTTGCTAACTGCATTTCGTTGTCTCTGTACTGTACACTGCACAATGACAATAATGTTGAATCTGAATCTCAATATCCGGAGAAAAGAAATAGGTGACGTTTCGGGTCGAGACCCTTCTTCAGACGAAACGTCACCTATTCCTTTTCTCCAGAGATGCTGCCTGACCCGCTGGGTTACTCTAGCTTTTTGTGTCCATCTCCCATTTAAACCAGCAGCTGCAGTTCCTTCCTGCCAGGGGCCACAGTTTAAGACACGCTAGAGGCAGGGTTTGGACACGATGTTGGGGGAGTCCAGAACCAGGGGCCACAGTTTAAGAATAAGGAGTAAGCCATGTTGAACGGAGACGAGGAAACACTTTTTCTCACAGAGAGCGGTGAGTCTGTGGAATTCTCTGCCTCAGAGGGCGGTGGAGGCCGGTTCTCTGGAT
>NC_073403.1:3376096-3426096 GCF_028641065.1 Leucoraja erinaceus | reverse complement strand
AGGGGTAGTAGGGGGGGAGGGGGTAGAGGGAGGAGGGGTGGAAGAGAGAGGGGGTAGAGGGGGGAGGGGTGGAGGAGGGGGGGAGGGGGGGAGTGGGGGGGTGGGAGGGGGGGGGAGGGGTGGAGGGAGGGAGGGAGAGGAGGGGGAGGGAAGGGAAGGAGGGGGAGAACAAAGAAGGGACTCGGGTTCGATCCTGACGATGGGTGCTGTCTGTACACAGTTTGTACATTCTCCCTGTGACCCTGTGGGTTTTCTCCAGGAGCTCCGGTTTCCTCCCACACTCCAAAGACGTGGAGGTTTGTAGGTTAATTGGCTTTTGTTAATTGCAAATTGTCCCTAGTGTGTAGAATTGTGCGGGTTTACGGGGATGTCTAGTTGGTGCCAAGTGCATGGGCCAAAGGGCCTGTTCTGCGCTGTATCTCGAAAGCCCAATGAAGTTTCTTCCCTGCTGTTAGGAGAAGACTGAGCAGTTTTTCTCATAAACCTAGGTGTGGTCCCAATTTTCCTCATTACGCACCTTGCATTTTATTTAATATATCTGCACTATTTCTGTAACTGTAAGACTACAATGCTGTAACGCTGTGTTCTGCACTCTGGGGTTTTTTTCCCTGTGCATTACCTGTTGCATTTTTGTATGGCTCGATTGTACTCGCTAGAATTTAGGAGATTGAGGGGGGGATCTTATAGAAACTTACAAAATTCTTAAGGGGTTGGACAGGCTAGATGCAGGAAGATTGCTCCCGTTGTTGGGGAAGTCCAGAACAGTTTAAGGATAAGAGGGAAGTCTTTTAGGACCGAGATGAGAAATACATTTTTCACACAGAGAGTGGTGAATTTGTGGAATTCTCTGCCACAGAAGGTAGTTGAGGCCACAGTTCATTGGCTATATTTAAGAGGGAGTTAGATGTGGCCCTTGTGGCTAAAGGAATCAGGGGGTATGGAGAGAAGGCAGGTACAGGATACTGAGTTGGATGATCAGCCATGATCATATTGAATGGTGGTGCAGGCTCGAAGGGCCTCTACTCCTGCAGCTATTGCCTATGTTTCTATGTCTATGTTTCCACTCACGTATGGTGTTATTTGACAGAATAGCTCAAATCAAAGATACTCACTGCATCAGCACTGTACTGACAACAAACTTCAATCGACAGGGTGGCGCAGCGGTAGAGTTGCTGCCTTACAGCGTCAGAGACCCGGGTTCGATCCTGACTACGGGCGCTGCCTATATGGAGTTTGTATGTTCTCCCCGTGGCCCGTGTGGATTTTCCTCAGGGTGCTGCACTTTTCGTCTCAATTAGGTTAATTGACTTACGTAAAAATATTCAATAGTCCTTGGTGTGTAGGATAGTGCTCGTGTACTGGGATCGCTGGTCAGACAGCCAACTATGTCATCTCTGGGTGCCTGCTCCACCACCCACCAAATGGAGCTCAGGGCCTGGCAGACATTGACGCCAACAAGAGGCAACAACCTGGCTGCTCAACACCCGGCTTGAGATCTAACTATTCCTTTGGTTTGTGTTTCATTCGCAAGAACAAGAAGAGAAGATGGTCGGTCGGGACTGGGTGGGCCAAAGGGCCTGTTTCTGTGTTGCATCCCGAAACAAAACAATCACAATAGTCCACATGTGGGCTTGATCATATTGAATGGCGGTGCAGGCTCGAAGGGCCGAATGGCCTACGCCTGCATCTATTTTCTATGTGGACACAAAATGCTGGAGTAACTCAGCGGGACAGGCAGAATGCACAAGTTACTGCAGCATACTGGGCTTGTACACTCTGGAGTTTAGAAGGATGAGAGGGAATCCCATCGAAACATATAAGATTGTTAAGGGCTTGGACACGCTAGAGGCAGGAAACATGTTCCCGATGTTGGGGGAGTCCAGAACCAGGGGCCGCAGTTTAAGAATAAGGAGTAAGCCATTTAGAACGGAGACGAGGAAACACTTTTTCTCACAGAGAGTTGTGAATCTGTGGAATTCTCTGCATCAGAGGGCGGTGGAGGCAGGTTCTCTGGATGCTTTCAAGAGAGAGCTCGATAGGGCTCTTAAAAATAGCGGAGTCAGGTGATATGGGGAGAAGGCAGGAACGGGGTACTGATTGGGGATGATCAGCCATGATCACATTGAATGGCGGTGCTGGCTCGAAGGGCTGAATAGCCTACTCCTGCACCTATTGTCTATTGTTTATTTTACTCCTGAGTTACTCCAGCATGTTGTGTCTACCTTCGGGGTAAACCAGCATCTGCAGTTCCTTCCTACACAATCACATTAGTCCTCTAGGTGTGGATTACCAGTGCTTTATACAGGTCAACATAACCTCTCAGCTCGAGCACGATCATGCGGAGCCGAACCTTAACTGTTGCTGGAACATCATCAACACTCGGCGAGTCCTGCACTTCGCTTTGATCTGCCGAAACATCTAGGTTCTCCAGTGTAAGAGGACATCCGTAAGTGGAAGCTCCCGACAGGCACTCTCTATGTTGCAGGAGAATCAACTCATGCACACACTGCGTTCCTGCCAGCAGCTTAGATTAGATAGAGACCCGGGGGTGTTCAAACAGGCCCTTCGGCCCACCCAGTCCTTGCTGACGTGTAAGGACTGGACAAGCTAGATGCAGGAAAAATGTTCCCAATGTTGGGGGGAGTCCAGAACCAGGGGCCGCAGTTGGACAGGCTAGATGCAGGAAGATTGTTCCCGATGTTGGGGAAGTCCAGAACAGTTTAAGGATAAAGGGGAAATCTTTTAGGACCGAGATGAGAAAATCATTTTTCACACAGAGAGTGGTGAATCTGTGGAATTTTCTGCCACAGAAGGTAGTTGAGGCCACAGTTCATTGGCTATATTTAAGAGGGAGTTAGATGTGGCCCTTGTGGCTAAAGGGATCAGGGGGTATGGAGAGAAGGCAGGTACAGGACACTGAGTTGGATGATCAGCCATGATCATATTGAATGGCGGTGCAGGCTCGAAGGGCCGACTCCTGCACCTATTTTCTATGTTTCTATGTCAAAGAATAAAGGGGAGGCCATTTAAAACTGAGATGAGAAAAAAACTTTTTCACCCAGAGAGTTGTGAATTTGTGGAATTCTCTGCCACAGAGGGCAGTGGAGGCCAAATCACTGGATGAATTTAAAAGATAGAGCTCTAGGGGCGAGTGGAATCAAGGGATATGGGGAGAAGGCAGGCACGGGTTACTGATTGTGGATGATCACAATGAATGGCGGTGCAGGCTCGAAGGGCCAAATGGCCTCTTCCCGCACTTATTTTCTATGTCCCTATGACTCTAGGAGGCTAGGAAACAACTATACAGTTATTGAGGCATAGAGGCATACAGCATGGAAACAGGCCCTTCAGTCAAACTTGCCCACACCGGCCAACGTGTCCCATCTACACTAGTCCAGCTGCTTGCATTTGGCCCACATCCCTCTAAACCTGTTCTATCCGTGTACCCGTGTAAATGGTTCACAAGTTCAGAAGTTCTAGGAGCAGAATTAGGCCATTCGGCCCATCGAGTCTACTCCGCCATTCAATCATGGCTGACCTCTGCCTCCTAATCCAATTTTCCTGCCTCCTCCCTGTAACCCTTGACCCCCGTTCTAATCAAGAATGTTTCTGTCTCTGACTAAAATATCCACTGACTTGGCCTCCACAGCCCTCTGTGGCAATGAGTTCCACAGATTAACTACCCTCTACCTAAAGAACTTCCTCCCCATCTCCTTTCTAAAAGAGCGCTCTTTAGTTCTGAGGCTATGACTTCTGGTCCTAGACTCTCCCACCAGTGGAAACATCCTCTCCACATCCACTCTATCTGTGCCTTTCATTATTCTGTAACTTTCAATGAGCCCCCCCCCCCCCCACCATCAACCTTCTAAACTCCAGTGAGTAGAGGCCCAGTGCTGTCAAACACTCATCATATGCGAACCCACTCATTCCTGGAATCATTCTTGTAAACCTCCTCTGGACCCTCTCCAGAGCCGGCACATCCTTCCTCAGATATGGGGCCCAGATTTGCTCGCAGTGCTCCAAATGCGGCCTGACCAGTGCCTTATAGAGCCTCAGCGTTACACCTCTAAACGTTGCTCTAAATGTTTCTTAAACGCTGCGATTGTACCTGCCTCAACTATCTCCTATCTCCTCCGGCAGCTCGTTCCGTACACACACCATCCTTTGTGTGAAAAAGTTACTCTTCCTATTGTATCTTCGTCCTCCTCACATTAAACCTTTGTCCTATGGTTTTTGAGTCCCCTTCTCTGGACAAGAGAATCTATTCCTCTCATGATTTTGTACACCATAATATTCAATTCAACTTTAATGTCGTTGCACAAATACGAGTGTGGGGACAACGAAATGCAGTTTAGCGTCAGTCCATAGTATAGTGCAATATAGAAATAAAAATACAGAATAATCAAACAATGTGGACGGAGAGACTGGAGAAATCTATCGGCGGTACTCCGAGTTCAGCAATGTGATTGTATTATTGTAGAAGCTGTTCCTCATCCTACTAGTACGAGACCTGAGGCTCCTGTACCACCTCCCTGATGGGAGGAGGGCAAACAGTCCATGGTTGGGGTGTGAGGGGTCTTTAATGATCTTCCCGGCCCGTCTCAGACACCGTTTTCGGTGGAGGGCATCCATGGCAGGGAGCGGGGCACCGATGATGTACTGCGCGGTTTTCACCACCCGTTGTAGTGCCTTCCTGTCCGCTACGGTGCAACTGCTGTACCATACCGTGAAGCAGGTGGTCAGGATGCTTTCGATGGTACAGCGGTAGAAGTTGGTCAGGATCTGGGGGGACAGGTGAGCTATAAGATCACCCTTCATCATCCTGTCCTGCAAGGAATAGTCCCAGCCTGCTCAACCCCACCCTTGAGTCCTGGCGACATCCAGTACATCTGTGGATTGTTTAAAAAGGAAATATGAATGGGGCTGGTGCATTGTAAGAGAAGGCATTAATGTAAAGAAAGACGTGTAGTGATTGTATTTCCTATCTATTTATTTTTCATGAATAAAGTATATATTTTAAATAAAGTATTGTCCCAATAGAACTACATGCCTAGCATGTACATGCCTATAAAATATGACCAATTTAAAATATATATATATATCCACACTTTCTCTGTAGCTATTACGATATATTCAGACTGAAGAAGGGTCTCGACCTGAAACGTCAGCCAATTCTTCTCACCAGAGAAGCTGCCTGTCCTCCCGCTGAGTTACTCCAGCATTTTGTGTTTGTCTTCACAATATATTCGGCACTCGGTTTCATCTCTCTCTGTCTCTTTCTCTACGTGTTGTATTTGTGTATGGTCTGAATGGACTCGTGTATGGTACAACAGGTACAGGAGTAGGCCATTCGGACCTACGAGCCAGCACCGCCATTCAATGTGATCATGGCTGATCATCCCCAATCAGTACCCCGTTCCTGCCTTCTCCCCATAGCCCCTGACTCCGCTATTTTTAAGAACCCTATCTAGCTCTCTCTTGAAAGCATCCAGAGAACCTGCCTCCACCGCCCTCTGAGGCAGAGAATTCCAGACTCGCCACTCTGTGTGAGAAAAAGGTACAATTTGCCTGGCTAGCACTATAGTTTTTCACTCTTTAGAAATTAGAGATACAGCATGGAAACAACCCTTCAGCCCAACGAGTCCGCTCTGACCAGTGGTCACCTCGTGCACTAGTTCTATCCGGGGACAGTTTATATATATTTTTACTACCAAAGTCAATCAACCTACAAACCTGTACGTCTTTGGAGTGTGGGAGGAAACCGGAGCACCCGGAGAAAACCCACGTGTGCAAACTCGAACGGAGACGAGGAAACACTTTTTCTCACAGAGAGTGGTGAGTCTGCGGAATTTATCGCAGTCGCTGCCTCAAAAAGGCTGGCAGCATCATTATAGACCCACACACCATCCTGGCCACACACTCATCTCCCCGCTACCTTCAGGTAGAAGGTACAGGAGCCTGAAGACTGCAACAACCAGGTTCAGGAATAGCTACTTCCCCACAGCCATCAGGTTATTCAACCTGGCTCGGACAAAACTCTGATTATTAATCTGTTATTTGCACTTTATCAGTTTATTTATCCATGCGTGTATATATTTATATTATGGTATATGGACACACTGATCTGTTCTGTAGTCAATGCCTACTATGTTCTGTGTGCTGAAGCAAAGCAAGAATTTCATTGTCCTATACAGGGACACATGACAATAAACTCTCTTGAACTTGAACTTGAATTTGAACTCTCAACCCCATTCTCCTGCCTTCTCCCCATAAAGCTTCTCACTGCACCTCGCCACATGTGACAATAAACTAAGCTCAAACTCATGACCCCCTGACACCTGTACTAATCAACAATCCGGCAATCTCCGGCTTAAAAATAGCCACAGCCTTCTGCGGCAATGGATTCCACAGATTCACCACCCTCTGATTTAAAAACCCCTCCTCATCTCCTTTCCAAAAAGAATGTCCTTTTATCCTGAGGCTGTGCCCTCTGGTCCGGGACTCTCCCACTAGTGGAAATATCCTCTCCACATCCACTCTATCCAGGCCTTTCGTTATGGGGTAGGCTTCAATAAAGTCCCCCACATCCTTCTAACTCCAGCGAGTACAGGCTTCCACATCTTGTACCTCTCACCTCAAGCTCAATTTGTTACTAACACCTATGAGAGAGAAGCGAGTGTCACCAAACTTCTGAATTCTCTGGTCGGGGTGGAACCCTCTCCAAGACAGACAGACGTGAAGCTCACCGTTTGACCTGTTTTTACAAAATGTTAAATGGTCATCTCGACATAGACTACAAGACCTACACCAAACCCAAACCAATTAGGAGCAGACGAGGGCATTCGATCCAATTTGTGATCCCAGCTACAAAGACAGATGTGTACAGCAATTCGTTCTTCCCCCGCACAATTAAAGCACGGAATAATCTCCACCCAACTATATAGAAACATAGAAATTAGGTGCAGGAGTAGGCCATTCGGCCCTTCGAGCCTGCACCGCCATTCAATATGATCATGGCTGATCATCCAACTCAGTATCCCGTACCTGCCTTCTCTACATACCCTCTGATCCCCTTAGCCACAAGGGCCACATCTAACTCCCTCTTAAATATAGCCAATGAACTGGCCTCGACTACCCTCTGTGGCAGAGAATTCCAGAGATACACCACTCTCTGTGTGAAAAAAGTTATTCTCATCTCGGTTTTAAAGGATTTCCCCCTTATCCTTAAGCTGTGACCCCTTGTCCTGGACTTCCCCAACATCGGGAACAATCTTCCTGCATCTAGCCTGTCCAACCCCTTAAGAATTTTATAAGTTTCTATAAGATCCCCTCTCACTCTCCTAAATTCTAGAGAGTATAAACCAAGTCTATCCAGTCTTTCTTCATAAGACAGTCCTGCCATCCCAGGAATCAGTCTGGTGAACCTTCTCTGCACTCCCTCTATGGCAATAATGTCTTTCCTCAGATTTGGAGACCAAAACTGTACGCAATACTCCAATAAGCCCTCCCTTCACCACCTCCAGTTTAAATTCCAGTTGGAATATTTTGGAGGACCAAGAAACCAAGAACCAAGTTCACAACTCCATCTCTTCAACCTCGTTCGATTTACCATGAAGAGCTGAATGTGGGGGAGGGTAAACTTTGTGGTTGAATGCCTTTTAAGTCAAAATGGCTGAAGACTTTGTCCGACGCAGACAGAGTTCAGGTTGAATTGCTGCCTTGAGAGAAATGTTCTGCTCCCAGACACTGTGGCACGAGTGGGAGCTAAGGTCGGCATAGAAAACAAAACAGAAAATGCTGGAAGTGCAGGTCAGGCAGCATCTGTGGAAAGAGAAGCAGAGATCACGCTTCATCTCACAGAACCTTCGTTAGCTGTTTGTTCCCGACAATGTCGATCAATTTTAGAAACATAGACAATAGGTGCAGGAGTAGAGGCCATTCGGCCCTTCGAGTCTGCACCGCCATTCAATATGATCATGGCTGATCATCCAACTCAGTATCCCATCCCTGCCTTCTCTCCATACCCCCTGATCCCTTTAGCCACAAGGGCCACATCTAACTCCCTCTTAAATATAGCCAATGAACTGTGGCCTCAACTACCTTCTGTGGCAGAGAATTCCAGACATTCACCACTCTCTGTGTAAAAAATGTTTTTCTCATCTCAGTCCAAAAAGACTTCCCCCTTTATCCTTAAACTGTGACCCCTTAACTGTGGCTTAGTAGAGTCTGAAGAAGGGTCTCAACCCGAAGGGTCTCACCCATTCCTTCTCTCCAGAGATGCTGCCTGATCCACTGCGTTACTCCAGCATTCTGTGCCTATCTTTGGTTTAAACCAGCATCTGCAGTTCCTTCCTACACAAGTTTAGCTTTAAGGTGAGGAGGGAAATGTTTAATGGAAGGTAGACAAAAATACTGGAGAAACACAGCGGGTGCATCAGCATCTATGGAGCGAAGGAAATAGGCAACGTCGCTCCATAGATGCTGCTGCACCCGCTGAGTTTCTCCAGCATTTTTGTCTACCTTCGATTTCCCAGCATCTGCAGTTCCTTCTTAATCAAAATGTTTTTAGACAGAGGCTGGTGAATGTCTGGAACACACGGCCTTGGGCAGTGGTTAAGGTAGTCGGGGAATGTTGCCGACTGGCCCGCTGCAGGCTGCAGGAGTACGTGCTGAGGGATGCACTGAAGCTCGGTGCAGCCAACGCCAAGGCTTGGTGGGGGAGGACCACAGTCTAGGGACCTTCCGCTGCTGGACATGGGGGGCAGGGTGTGGTGGAGATGCCCGGAGTCCACGCCAGGGGGCCAACATGGGTGGCAAGGGTGGGGATAAATGTGTGTCATTTGTGTAAGCAGCATTGAATGTATGTATAGCCCTAAAGAATGTCGGGTGGAGTTTTGTAAGGATCGTGTATTGTATATATTTAAGTATAAATTGAAAAAAAGTAGATATGATAGTGCCTTTGTAGAGACTTTTAGACAATAGACAATAGGTGCAGGAGTAGGCCATTTGGCACTTCCAGCCAACCGCCATTCAATGTGATCATGACTGATCATCCCCAATCTGTACCCCATTCCTGCCTTCTCCCCATATCCCCTGACTATTTTTAAGAGCCCTATCTAGCTCTCTCTTGAAAGCATCCAGAAAACCTGCCTCCACTGCCCTCTGAGGCAGAGATATGTGTATATTGAATTGATGAATGGATATGGATTATGTATTCTCCTCCTGTCTGTTCTACCCTCAGTGAATCACCTCACAGTAGCCATAGATATAGCATGGAATAAGGCTCTTTAGCCCTCTGGGACCATGTCAACCATCAACCACCCATTTACATTACATTCCCATCATCTCCTGCCAGGTTTTAAACCACATCTACACACTAGGGGTCATTTACAGTGACCAATTCATCTACCAGCTCCTCACATCTTTGGGAGTGTGAGAGGAAACCGGAGCACCCGGAGAAAACCCATGCGGACACAGGGAGAACGTGCAAACTCCGCACAGACAGCACCTGAGGTCAGGACGGATGGAGGATGGATCCGTCATCTGTGTCCTGCAGTTCGGCTTGTACTTGCTAGAATTTAGAAGATTGAGGGGGGATCTTATAGAAACTTACAAAATTCTTAAGGGGTTGGACAGGCTAGATAGATGCAGGAAGATTGTTCCCGATGTTGGGGAAGTCCAGGACAAGGGGGTCACAGTTTAAGGATAAGGGGGAAATCTTTTAGGACCGAGATGAGAAAAGCATTTTTCACACAGAGAGTGGTGAATCTCTGGAATTCTCTGCCACAGAAGGTAGTTGAGGCCATAGTTCATTGGCTATATTTAAGAAGGAATTAGATGTGGCCCTTGTGGCTAAAGGGATCAGGGGGGATGGAGAGAAGGCAGGTACAGGATACTGAGTTGGATGATCAGCCATGATCATATTGAATGGTGGCGCTGGCTCGAAGGGCCGAATGGCCTACTCCTGCACCTATTGTCTATTGTCTATTCTCCCTCACCTCCATCCAGAGACTCTGGCAGTCCTTCCAGGTGAGACACAGTTCAAGTTCAAGTGAGTTTATTGTCATGTGTCCCTGTATCGGACAATGAAATTCTTGCTTTGCTTCAGCACACAGAGTATAGTAGGCATTTACTACAAAACAGGTCAGTGTGTCCATATACCATAATAGGGTTTGGGTTGACACAGGTTGACACAAACAACTTCTAACCCCATCTACTGCATCTGGTGCTCTCCATGCGACCTCCTTTACATCGGCAAAAGCAAATGTGGACTTGTCGAACATGTCACATAGAAAATAGGTGCAGGAGTAGGCCATTCGGGCCCTTCGAGCCTGCACCGCCATTCAATATGATCATGGCTGATCATCCAACTCAGTATCCCATCCCTGCCTTCTCTCCATACCCCTGATCCCTTTAGCCACAAGGGCCACATCTAACTCCCTCTTAAATATAGCCAATGAACTGTGGCCTCAACTACCTTCTGTGGCAGAGAGTTCCAGAGATTCACCACTCTCTGTGGTGAAAAATGTTTTTCTCGTCTCGGTCCTAAAGGATTTCCCCCTTATCTTTAAGCTGTGACCCCTTGTCCTGGTCTTCCCCAACATCGGGAACAATCTTCCTGCATCTAGCCTGTCCAACCCCTTAAGTGCTAGTGTACGGGGTGATGGTTGGTTGGAGTGGACATGGTGGGCTGAAGGGCCTGTTTCCATGCTGTATCTCTAAAGTTTAAAGCTGCTCCTGCAGTTCCTGGTTATTACCTTATATTCCTCTTGGGTGGCCAACAAACCAACAGTATGAATAATACATTCTTCAATTTCAAGTAATACCCCCTAAGCTCCCCTCCCCTCCTTATAATGCCCCTCCACCCTAGTCCACACCCTTCTCCCACCACCCCAGTCTCCCTGCTGCCACCCCTTCCTGTGTACACTCACCTCCCATCCCCGAGTCCCATATTTCCCTTCTCTTCCCCCTCCCTACTGTCCCACATCCCCACTGCCCCCTTTCTACCCATACCCCTCCCTCCAGCTTTACATTTCACTCCACTCCCCCCCCCCCTCCTCCTCCCACCCCCCCCCCTCTCGCCTCTCTCCTCCCACCCCCTGCTCTCTCCCACTCCTCTCCTCCTTCCCTCTCATGCTCTCCTCCCTTCCCCTCCCCTTCTCTCATTCCCTACCTTGCTGTCCTCCATCCTCTCATCCCTTCTCCTTCCCCCCCCCCTCCGCCCCTCCCCTCTCCCCCTCTCTCCCCTCCCCCCCTCTCTCTCGCCCTCCCATCTCTCTCAATCCCTCTCTCTCTCCCCCCCCCCCCCCCCCCCCCTCCCCCCCCCTCTCCCCCCCCCCCCCCCCCCCTCCCCCTCCCCCCTCCCCCCCCCCCCCCCCCCTCCCCCCCTCTCCCCTTCTCTCCTCTCCTCTCCCATTCTCTCCCCTCCCCTCCACTCCCCCCTCCCCGCCATCCTCTCCTCCCCTCCCCCCCTTTTCTCTCCTCCCCCCATCTCTCCCCCCCCCTTTCTCTCCTCCCCTCCTCTCCCCCCACCTCTCCTCTCCCCCCCCTCCCCCCATCTCTCCTCCCCTCCCCCCCTTCTCTCTCCTCCTCCCCCTTCTCTCCTCCCCCCTCTCCTCCCCCCCCCTCCTCTCTCCTCTCCCCCTCTCCTCCCATCTCTCCTCCCCCCTCCAATCTCCCCTCCCCCCTTCCTCCTCCCCCCCCCCCCCCCTCTTCCTCCCCCCCCCCCTCCCTCTCCCTTTCCTGCCTCCCCCTCCTGTATCCATATGGAAGCCAAAGACACCAATGATCTGTGCACAATGTGAAGGACAAGACGCCACAACGCAGGGCTCGCTGTTGAACGCTCCTCATTGTGTTTTTGATCAATCCGCCTCCTGATGCCTCGCTGAGGGGGTTTTTTTTTTTTGTTGGTTGTGGTTTGTCGTGTTTTAACCTTGCTGTTCGGTGCAGCAGAGGAGGAGAGGAGGAGGAGGAGGAGAAGAAGGGTCCACAGACAAAAAAAAAGATGTTGGCAAGATAGAGAGGCAAAAAAATCACCACCCTTCCCAGCCACTTTCAGCGAGGCCCCGAGTCGGGGAACCGCAGAATTTATTCTCTGCGGCCATGGATGTGAAAATGAGCAGCGCTTGCGCCTTAGTAATGGTTGCTTTACAGTGAGAGGGACGGGACTGCACCCCCTCTCTCCCTCCCTCCCTCCAAATTATGGGGAGACGATGTGTCGGAGAGGAGAGGCGGCCGGTTACTTTGTTGTAACTACTTTTCACCAGGGATTCGGGACGGGCCGGGAAGTATGAAGGAGATGGTTGGTGGTTGCTGCGTGTGTTCTGACGAGAGAGGATGGGATGAGAATCCTCTGGTCTACTGTGACGGACATGGTTGCAATGTTGCTGTTCACCAAGGTAAAGCCGGCGAGGAGGGAGGGAGGGAGGGAGGAAGGCATATTCCAAAGGCAGCCAGCGAGAGAGAGACACACACACAGAGAGGGAGAGCTTGTAGCGCCTTCTCGGCTCACTCACTCAACGTGTGATTTCACCAGTGGTGGGGGAGCAAAAATATTGATTTCTCTTTTAAAACGGGAGAGGATGGTTTGCAATTTTTTTTTTAAAAAACGCCAGAAGTTTTAGCAGAATTCCACCGTCTACAGACAGGCCGGTGAAGTGTCAGTCACGTCGCTGTGGTTCTGAGTTTATTTAAAACCCTTTCTCTTTACACCGTTTGTTACAAACGCTACGCTCACATTTTTTTTTCTCAGATGGTTTCCATTTCACCTCTTACAATTGCACGCTTGTTTTGTTGAATTTTTTTTTTTAAGGAAGGGATCTTAACTTTTGTATTTCTCCCTGGCCTTTCATGGACTCACCAATGTACGTACGCCACAGTGATCTTTGATCACTAATCTGGTCGCTGCGACTAATAAAATGGGGGCGATGAAGGGAGTTGTGTGTGTGTGTGTGGAGAGCAGTGTTCTGCTCACCTACCCTGTTCTGCTGGCGTACGAGATCATAGTTCCCGAGTGGCGTTGTTAGTAACTACCGGTGGCCCTGTGTTTACAGGCTCGCATTAGATCCCCACGCTCGGCTCCTGCTAGTTAAAAGCACACACACACACCATCACAGAGCCCAGAATATCCCCTTCAGCTCACAGTGTGAACCAGGGTGGCACAAGTGGCAACAGCTAGCCCAAAACAGTGCCCCGTGACCCAGGGTTCGATCCTGACCTCAAGTGCTGTCTGTGTGGAGTTTGCACGTCCGTGTCCTTTCAGGGGGGGGGGGTTCCACAAGATTTGTGTGGGTTTGAAGGTAATTTGGCCCCCTGTAAACTGCGGGCAGTGTGCAGGGGCTGGATTTGAAAGTGGGATAGTATAGAGCTAGTGTGAATGGGTGATGGATGCTGTATCTTTCATCCAGTCGAACTAGATTGGCACCAGGGTGTCCAATTGGTGACGGGAGAGGAGGATGGGGGAGAAATCAGGCATGAGGCCAACATTTATCTCAAGATGGGTCCCATCCCAAAAGACCGCTGTCATTCCCTCCGCAGATGCTGCCTGACCCAAGGTGGTAAATCTGTGGGATTATTTGCCACAGACAGCTGTGGAGGCCACGTCAATGTGTATTTTTGAGGCACAGATTGTCAGACTTTCGATTAGTATGGATGTTATGGGGAGAGTGGAGTTGAGAGGGAGAGATAGATCAGCCGTGATTGAATGGCGGAGTAGACTTGACGGGCCGAATGGCCTATTTCCGTATCTACAACCAATGAACTTATGAGCCGTTAACTTCCTCCAGCATCTTGTGTGTTGCTAAAGATGCTAGCGTCTGCAGTTCCTCGTGTCTCCAGCTTGCCTTTAAATAAGTTGAATGTAAACATGGCCACATAGTGTAAAGATGCTTCACGGACGAGGCTGATGAGATGCCTGGGCAGTAACGGAGAGTTTATGTAGTGAAGGTAGACACAAAATGCAGGAGTAACTCAGCGAGGGCAGGCAGCATCTCTGGATGGAAGCATGCCTTCTACTCCAGCATTTAGTGCTTCCCTTTGGTTTAAACCAGCATCTGCAGTTCCTTCCTGCAACGGTTTACTGACTGAGTTGGGCTTCAAAGAACACCCGTGATAGGCAGGAGAGTTTGGGGTTGGGAACTCCACTGTGATGGATCCTGGCAGCTGAGGACATGACAACCAGTGTAGGAGTGAGGGAAATGCTGGCCATTATTGACTCAGAGCTAGAGGAAGACGGAATTTCCAAAGCACCTCTGAGGTCATGGAAGGTGCTGTACTGAAAGAAGAATTGTCAAATGTTGCTGTTTCAGATGTTGGTGGGGCTGGTGATACTGCTGCCTGGCAGTGCATGAGATATTGGTATGACTGTGGCCGTGGGTGGTGTCTAAAGAAGGGTCTCCACCCGAAACGTCACCCATTCCTTCTCTCCAGGGATGCTGCCTGTCCCGCCGAGTTCCCCCAGCATTTTGTGTCTCTGGAACTAGTGTGAATGGGTGACCACTATTCAGGGTCTGAAGGAGGGTTTCGGTCCGAAACGTTGCCTATTTCCTTCGCTCCATAGATGCTGCTGCACCCGCTGAGTTTCTCCAGCACTTTTGTCTACCTTCAGTGTGGACTCGGTGTGCTGAAGTCCTGTGTCTGTGAATAATGCTGTATCTGTCAATGAATCAAAAATGATGAGATAGGATTGTTTTTTTTTTTGGCGGGCGCACACTACTCCGTTAAGTGGCTTGGCGCTTGTTGGCTTAAGCACAACAATGGGACGAGGGTCTCTTGGTAACGGAATGCGTTTGGTGCAGGTGGAAGAAAGCTATGCAAGTGTTTCTCTCTGTGTCTAACTTATGGAGACAATGCTGGGAACTATATTCTGCACTCTGTATCTTTCCGTTGGCCCTACCTATTGCACCTCAGTTCAGCATGAATTTATTTACCTTTGGTATTATCTGATTCGGTTGGATAGCAGGCAAAACAAAACCTTTCACCTTGGTTCATGTGACAATAAATAATCAGCCTAAAAAACATGCTCATTCGGGATCTGACCTGGAAATTTCCTGTTCCCTGTCGATTATTTTCTAAATGGGGAGAGAATCCAGGACCTGGGAGCGTTGCTGCAGAATTCCCAAATAGTTCATCTGCAAGTTGAATCGGTAGTAATAAAACTAAATGCCATGCTTAGTATTTATTTTGCAAAGGGCTTGTATACAAAAACAGGGATGTAATGCTGAGACATTGTACAGGTGTTGGTCAGGCTGTATTTGGAATATTGTGAGCATCATATCTGAGGGGGGGGAAGTGCTGGCTCAGGAGAGGGCCCAGAGGAGGTTTACAAGAATGATCCCAAGAATGAGTATGTTAACATATGATGAGCATTTGACGGTGCTGGGCTTATATTCGCTGGAGTTTAGAAGAAAGAGGAGGGGACCTCGATGAAACATGCAGAACCTGCCCATGTTCTCCAGAGATGCTGCCTGACAAAATGAGTTACTCCAGCACTCTGTGCCTTTTTCTGAGAGGATGACATGAGGCCACAGAGAGTTGTGAGTCTGTGGAATTCTCTGCCTCAGAGGGCGGTGGAGGCAGGTTCTCTGGATGCTTTCAAGAGAGAGCTAGATGGGGCTCTTAAAAATAGCGGAGTCAGGGGATATGGGGAGAAGGCAGGAACGGGATACTGATTGTGGATGATCAGCCATGATCACATTGAATGTGGCAGTGCTGGCTCGAAGGGCCGAATGGCCTACTCCTGCAACTACTGTTTATTGGCACAGCGGTAGAGTTGCTGCCTTACAGCACCAGAGTTCCGGGTTCGGTCCTGACCACGAGTGCTGTCTGTGCGGAGTTTGTACGTCCTCCCCGTGACCTGCGTGGGTTTTCTCCGCGATTTTCGGTTTCCTCCCACACTCCAACGACTTACGGGTTTGTAGGTTGATTGGCTTGGAACAAATGTAAAAAATGTCCCCAGTGTGAGTAGGATAGTGTTAATGTGTGGCGATCTCTGGTCGGTGCAGACTCGGTGGGCCGAAGGGCCTGTTTCTGTGCTGTAATTCTAAACTAAACCAAATGCAACTCGAAAGCATGGATATTTAAAGACCAATCACCCCATCACTGAATTATAAAACTTATGTCACTAATATTAGAAACAAGACTTTATCAGCTTCTCCTGTCGGTATTGACTAAGAAGTATCTCTCTTTCCAACTCTCCAGATTCATTTGGGTTCTGCTCAGTTGCCTCTTGTACAAATTGGACTTTACCTTGCTCTAAACGTTATTCACTTTATACATATCTATATGCTATATAAGGCTTCATTACAAGCATGTGATCTTTCCGCTGACTGGTTAGCGCACAATGAAAGTTTTTCACTGTACCTCGGTACACGTGACAATGAGGCCGAGAACTATATTCTGCACTCTGTATCTTTCACTCTGTACAACCCTAACCCTAAACTAAACTGTTCAGATATAGTCAGAGTTTCTGCATTCACCACCTTTAAAACAGTGAGTCCCAAAACCCCAATATCGTCTGGGTGAAAAAAGTGCTTTCTTAGCTTAAGGCCCCTGAGCTTAAATCCACGAGAATGGTCCCGACCCAAAACATCGTCTATCTGTCTTCTCCTCAGATGCTGCCTGACCCGTCCGTTGGTCTAGTCCAGACTCTGCCGTCTTTTGTAAACCATTATCTGCATTTCGTTGTCTCTGTACTGTACACTGACAATGACAATTAAAATTGAATCTGAATCTGAATCTGAATCTGCAGTTAGAAACATAGAAACATGGAAAATAGGTGCAGGAGTAGGCCATTCGGCCCTTCGAGCCTGCACCGCCATTCGATATGATCATGGCTGATCATCCAACTCGGTATCCCATCCCTGCCTTCTCTCCATACCCCCTGATCCCTTTAGCCACAAGGGCCACATCTAACTCCCTCTTAAATATAGCCAATGAACTGTGGCCTCAACTACCTTCTGTGGCAGAGAATTCCACAGATTTGTTGTTTTTACAGTTTTAATTATCTTCCTCTCTGTTAAGGGCATTCGGACCTTACTGTATCATCGCATCAACTTCCCTCTTAGTTGTATACATGGCAATTAAATCTTCCATCAGCCAAAGCATGTCTGCCTTGCCTGCCCAACATTGTATTATACAGAAGACATGGTGGTTTGGGCAGGAAGTGAAAAAAAAAAATAGCTGCTGTTATGATCATAATATGTATACATGTACATTGGTGTAAGTGAAGGAAAGAACTGCAGATGCTGGTTTAAACCTGAAGATAGACACAAAAACCTGGGGTAACTCAGCGGGTCAGACAGCATCTATGGAGAAAAGGAATACCTCACATTTCTTAAGATCATAAGTGATTGGAGTAGAATTAGGCCATTCGGCCCATCAAGTCTATTTTGCCGTTCAATTATGGCTGATCTATCTCTCCCTCCTAACCCCATTCTCCTGCCTTCTCCCCATAACCCCTGGCACCTGTACTAATCAAGAATCTGTGAATCTCTGCCTTAAGAATATCCATTGACTTGGCCTCCCCAGCCTTCTGTGTAAATTAATTCCACAGATTCACCACCCTCTGACTAAAGACATTTCTTCTCATCTCCTTTCTAAAGGGACATCCTTTAATCGGGGAGAGATCCTTCTTCAGATGGGGTTATGGCCCTGTCCCACGGTACGAGTTCATTCCAAGAGCTCTCCCGAGTTTAAAAAAAAATCAAACTCATGGTAAGCACGGAGAATGTACGCAGCGGGTACGTCAGAACTCGGGGATGTCTCTTAGCGCTAACGGCAGGTACTCGGGAAGACTCGCTAACGGCAGGTAAGCACGGGAAGACTCGTGACGATTTTTCAACATGATGAAAACTGTCCACGAGAGCCCCGAGTACCGACGAGCGGCCATTACCGTAAATCTCCAAGTTTGAATCAGGGCAAACTCGGGGAGAACTCTTGGAATGAACTCGCCATAACTCTGACCCGTTGAGTTTCTCCAGCTTTGTGTCTATGTCGGTGTTTGTTTTGTGTGTGTGAGCTCACCAGGGGGTCTTCAGCGGAGTCAGGGGGTTTTGTTGTTGGTCACAACCCTACTTCCGAATCCGTAGGGGGCACTAAGAGAAACTTTAATTTGTGGAAGATAGACACACAATGCTGGAATAACTCAGCGGGTCCGGCAGCATCTCTGGAGAGAAGGGGTGGGTGATGTTTTGGGTCGGGGCCCTTCTTCAGACTGAAGGGCCAAAAGGGTCCTGATCTAAAACATCACCTATCCATGGTGTCCTGAGATACTGTCAGACTTGGTGAGTTGCTCCAGCACTTTGTATCTACCTATAATTTATAGGATGTTCAAAAAATCACTGCAGGGCTTTGAAGTCTAACTTTTACAACAATAGCGGAAACTTAGCACGTCACAAAAGCTTTTCACTGTACCTCTGTACGTGTGACAATAAACTAAACTAAATAAAACTGAAACAGTCAGATTCCATCAATGGTATCTGGATGATCTGAATGGGGGATTGTCTCTGAATGATGCCACCTGCAACAGTGCAGAAGCTTTACCGTGAGCACAGGTGTGTCAGGCTGGCTTTTTAATGCTCAAACCCCTGGACTGAGTCTTGAACCCAGGAACATTGATTTAGAAGTGAGAGTGCCTTACCTTCATTACTTTGCCTTCAATGCATTGCCCTGCGTTAAATGCCTTGCCTTCCTTGCCTTGCCTCAATGCCTAACCTTGCCTCCAGTGCCTTGCCATGCTTTGCCTCAATGTCATGCCTTGCCTCAATGCCATGCCTTGCCTCAATGCCATGCCTTGCCGCAATGCCTTGCCTCAATGCCATGCCTTGCCTCAATGCCATGCCTTGCCTCAATGCCATGCCTTGCCTCAATGCCTTGCCTTGCCTTGCCTCAATGCCTTGCCTTGCCGCAATGCCTTGCCTCAATGCCATGCCTTGCCTCAATGCCATGCCTTGCCTCAATGCCATGCCTCAATGACTTGACTTGCCTCCAATGCCTTGCCTTAATACCTTGCCTCAATGCCTTGCCTTGCCTCAATGCCTTGCCTTGCCTCAATGCCTTCCCTTGCCTTCAGTGCCTGAAGAACAATGCACACCTGCCCCAAGCGTGTGAGAAGGAGCAGGGTGATGAGAGAGGATGATATTGTGATTTGTTTATATTAGGTTTATTATTGTCCCGTGTACGGAGCCACAGTGCAGAGGTTTTTGCATGCTATCCAAATCGATCAGATCTACCATACAAATTTAAATTCAAATTCAAGTGGAATAGATAAACCAAAGTGGAAGATGCAGAATGCAGAATATAGTACATCAGTTCCATCGACAAAGGCTTTAGACTTTAGAGATGCAGCAATGAAACAGGCCCTTCGGCCCACCAAGTTTATGCCGACCAGCGATCACCCCGTATACTAGCACTATCCTACACACTATGGACAATTTACAATTTACAGAAGCCAATTAAACTACAAATCTGCACGTTTTTGGAGTGTGGGAAAAAACCGGAGTTCCCGGAGAAACCCACGCGGTCACGGGTAGAACGTACAGACAGCGCCCGTAGTCGGGATGGAAACTGGGTCACTGCGCCGTGCCCGACCCCACTGTCCACGATGGGGGTAGAGGTGAATCGGACACCACCCCAGCTTATGGATGGACATGTTCCAAACCTGATAACACAGAGGGGAAGAAGCTGTTCCAGACTGTGGTGGCGCTGCGCTTTCAAGCTTCTGTACCTCCTGCCGGGACGGGAGCGGGGAGACGAAGGAATGACTATCTTTCTCTCACTCTGTATTTTTAATTTTTACAGCTTGTTATGGAATCGTTCAGGTCCCGACAGGACCGTGGTTCTGCAGGAAGTGTGAATCGCAGGAGCGAGCTGCCAGAGTGGTGAGTGTTTGTAGCCACACAGATTGTAGCCACCCTGATCTTTGAAGGATGAAGCTTTTGATAGCTTGCTTGTGACAGTTCCAATATCGAGTTTCTAATATCAAGGCAGTTCTTATTGCAAATCACTTACAATGTTGGAATTATAATCCTGTATACAATGATCTCATTGAGATGTACAACATTATCACAGGGTGGATGCAAGATAATGTTTCTTCTGGCAGAGTAAAGGATTGGCTAGTGGTGATAGTGTCAT
Source organism: Leucoraja erinaceus (assembly GCF_028641065.1). Taxonomy (NCBI): domain Eukaryota; kingdom Metazoa; phylum Chordata; class Chondrichthyes; order Rajiformes; family Rajidae; genus Leucoraja; species Leucoraja erinaceus. Next base: position 3,405,966 of record NC_073403.1, on the reverse strand, counting down.
TGAATAGGCTCATGGATATGCAGGTAATGGGGAGAAATGGATCACATGCGGGCTGAAGGAATTAGTTTAATTTGGCATCATGTTCAACAGAGACATCGTGGGCCAAATTCTTGCCCTGTTCTTGCGCTATGAAGATAGACCCTAAATGCTGGAGTAACTCAACGGGACAGGCAGCTTCTCCGGAGAGAAGGAGTGGGGTGAAGTTTTGGGTCAAGACCCTTCTTCAGACAGAGAGTCGGGGGAAGATGGGGTCTAGAGATATGGAGGGGTGATCGAAGCAGATGATTGGAGGGGTTGGACAGGCTAGATGCAGGAAGATTGTTCCCGATGTTGGGGAAGTCCAGAACAAGGGGTCACAGCTTAAGGATAAGGGGGAAATCTTTTAGGACCGAGATGAGGAAAACATTTTTCACACAGAGAGTGGTGAATCTCTGGAATTCTCTGCCACAGAAGGTCAGTTCATTGGCTATATTTAAGAGGGAGTTAGATGTGGCCCTTGTGGCTAAAGGGATCAGGGGGTATGGAGAGAAGGCAGCTACGGGATACTGAGTTGGATGATCAGCCATGATCATATTGAATGGCGGTGCAGGCTCGAAGGGCCGAATGGCCTCTACTCCTGCACCTATTTTCTATGTTTCTTTGATGATAAGGAAATATCGAATGGATCATTGTTAGCTGAGGGGAAGGTGACAGTGGAATTAGACAGAGAACCAGGATGGGGGAGAGACAGAGCGAGAGAGAGAGGGGGAAAGCAAGGGCTACTTGAAGTTGGAGAAGTCAATGTTCAGACCGCTGGGCTGCAAGCCGCACAAGCAAAATATGAAGTGTTGTTCCTCCAATTTGTGTTGGGCCTCACCCTGACAGCGGAGGAGGACCAGGCCTCTAACGATTTAGACGAGGGAATTAAATGTGACATCTCCAAGTTTGTGGATGCCACAAAGTCGAGACCCTTCCTCTGCCTAATTGTAGGGTGGGATCTGGTCTTTTCTTGATTCCAGATCCTCCCCTCCCCTCCCCTCCCCTTCACAATCAATCTGAAGAAGGGTCCAGACCTGAAACGTCACCTATTATCTCCAGAGATGCTGCCAGAGCCACTGAGTTTTATGGTTTATTTAGAAATGAGATGAGAAGCAATTTTTTTTCACACAGAGGGTAAACTAACCTGGAAGGTGGTGGAGATTTGGTGAATGAGTTGATTTGGTTAATTTTAGTTTGGAGATACAGTATTGAAACAGGCCCTTCGGCCCATCGAGTCCGCACCGACCAGCGATCCCCGCACATTAACACTATCCTACACCCACTGTAGGGATAATTTACATTTAAACCAAGCCAGTTAACCTCCAAACCTGTGCGTCTTTGGAGCCGGGCAGGAAACCGAAGATCTCAGAGATAACCCACGCAGGTCACGGGGTCACGGGGAGAACGTGCAAACTCCGTGCAGGCAGCGCCCGTAGTCGGGATTGAACCCGGGTCCCAGGCGCAGTAAGTGCTGTGAGGCAGAAACTCTACCGCTGCGACACGGTGACGCAAATGTTCCCAGTGGGGGGGAGAGAGGGAGGGGGAGAGAGGGGGAGAGAGGGGGATTGGGGGGAATTTGGGGAGAGAGAGAGGGGGGAGGGAGAGGGGGGGAGTGGGGGGAGAGAGGGGAGTGAGTGGGAGTGGGGGGGGAGAGAGAGGGGTGGAGGGAGGTGAGGGGGGAGTGAGAGTGGGTGGATGGGAGTGAGAGAGGGATTGGGGGGGGAGTGAGAGTGGGAGTGGGGGGGGGGAGGGGGGTGCGAGGGGGAGAGGGAAGTGGGGGGAGAGTGGGGAGTGGAGGGGGAGGGGATTGAGTTGGGAGTGGTGGAGTGAGAGGGGAGTGGGAGTGGAGGGAGGGGGGGGGTGCGGGGGGGAGAGGTGAGAGTGGGGGGGAGAGGGGGGAGAGAGGGGAGTGGGAGGGAGGGAGGGGGGAGTGAGGGGGGGTGGGAGAAGAGGGGAGGGGTGGGGGAGGAGGAAGTGGAGTGGGAGGGGGGGGGTGGGGGGGGGGGGGGGGAGAGGAAGGAAGTGAGAGTGGAGTGGGGGGGGGTGGGGGAGAGAGAATGGGGGAGGAAGAGATGATTGATACTGCCTCTATAAAAAGATGCAGTCCCAGGCTTGTTATGGGCAGTGTCCATAAATGGGCAGAATGTGCTGGATTAAAGCAAATTGCCATTTTGTGGTGAGTTTTAGCATCCTCACAATAGAGACGCGTGGATTTAGAAGCTGTTTGGAATGTACAAGGCGATTGTACTCGTCCACCAGGATGTGACATGGTTCACATCCTCCTGGACTCACTCGGCTGGCATCCTGAAACCCAGACACGGGGCGGTGACTGAGTCGGAGCGTGGACGCACAGAGCTCAGGCCCTGGTCGACTCTTGTTACCTTCAGCGCAAGGAAATGGAAATTAAACGAGAAAAGTGCTCCTCGGTCATCCTTCCTGTCGATTAATTACAGGATTTGTTGCCTTGCAGCCTCGGAGAAAGCTGGAACACAGACAGACAGTTTGTTTCCTGAGAGCATTTACTGCAAAGCTGAGCAGCATTAGCAAAGTGCCACATTTATACGGCACAGTGGCTTAACGGCAGAGTTGGTCGGTGCGGGCTCTGTGGGTAGGAGGGCCTGTTTCCGTGCAGTGTATCTAAACTAAACTACAGAGCCTTCAGTGTTAGTTTTTAGTTTTAGATATACAGCGCGGAAACAGGCCCTTCAGCCCACCGAGTCCGCACTGACCAGTGATCCCCGCACACTAACACTATCCTGCACACACTAGGGACAATTTTTGCTTATACCAGGCCAATTAACCCACCGAATCTGCACCGACTAGCGATCTCCGCACACCCACACTATCCGACACACACTATTTACTCCAAGCCAATTGACCTACAAACCTGTACGTCTTTGGTGAGTGGGAGGAAACCGAAGATCTCGGAGAAAACCCACGCAGGTCACGGGGAGAACGTACAGACAGCGCCCGTAGTCGTGATCGAACCCGGGTCTCTGTAAGCTGCAAGCGTTGTGAGGCAGCAACTCTACCACTGCGCCACCGTGCCGCTCTGTAACAAGAATGTTCACGACTAATTTGGCGCTGAACCGGCGAATGAACTTCACACCCCATGTGCCCAGTGAGATGGCGGCACGACGGCACGGCGGTAGAGTTGCTGCCTCACTGCGCCCGAGACCCGGGTTCAATCCTGACAACGGGCGCTGTCTGCACGGAATCTGTACGTTTTCCCAGTGCCTGCATGGGTTTTCCCCGGATGCTCCAGTTTCCTCCCACGCTCCAAAGACATTCTGGTTAGTAAGTTAATTGGCTTTGGAAAATTATCTATAATGTGTGTAGGATAGTGCTCGTATACAGGGGATCACTGGTCGGCGCGGACTCGATGGGCAGAAGGGCCTGTTTCCATGTCTTATCTCTAAACTACAGTAGACACAAGATGCTGGAGTAGCTCAGCAGCACAGGGAGCATTTCTGGAAAGAAGGAATGGGTGACGTTTCGGGTCGAGACCCTTCTTCAGACTGACATTCCAGCATTTTGTGTCTACCTTTGATTTAAACCAGCATCTGCAGTTCTTACCTACAATGTCTTTTTATGGAACAAGAATTTTCCAAGGCATTTCATTGAAACTAATTTGGCACAGAGCTGTACACTGAGCCTTAAACCATATGTGTGACACTTTGCACAACATAGGCAGGTTTTAAGGAGTGCCTTCAAAGAAACAGAATTCCATAACTAAGAGCCAGAGTCAAACAATAGCTAAAACTCTGGCCAAATGCTGGTTATTGTTTTAAGATGATGATTGCATTGACCACTTTAATAACTCAGGAGGTGATTACAGGGATTATTGAGGGGAGAGGCCGTGCAAGGATTCGAAAACAAGAGTGAGATTTTGGAAATAGAAACATAGAAACATAGAAAATAGGTGCAGGAGTAGACCGGCGTGGCTTTAATGGCCGCGGGACAATCGCCATCGCCAGCCGGGGGCTTTGACTTTGACTCTGACATGGGGGGGGGTGGGGGGGGGGGGGGGGGTGGGGGGGGGGGTGGGGGGGGGGGGGGGGGGTGGGGGGGGGGGGGGGGGGGGGGTTGGGGGGGGGGGGGGGGGGGGGGGAATGTGGGGGTGGTGGTGGGGGGGGGGGGGGAGGGGTGGGGGGTGGGAGAGTGCAGTGGAGAGATAAGTTTTTTTTGGCCTTCCATCACAGCAATGTGATGGATGTTTATGTAAAATGTTGTGTTGTGTCTTGGGTCTATTTGTTTGTAATGTATGGCTGCAGAAACGGCATTTCGTTTGGACCTCAAGGGGTCCAAATGACAATTAAATTGACCATTGACTATTGACAGGAGTAGAGGCCATTCGGCCCTTCGACCCTTGAAATATTTCCCCCCCAATGACCCTCCCCTCCCCCGCATAAAACAAACCGAAGTACATTAAATCAAACTTTTAACAAACACTAAAAATAACAAAAGATTAAAAAAAAAACGAACTGAGTGCCGGGGAGATGGCAGCCCTGCTGTTATGGGGTTGAAAGGGAAGGATAGATTCGCCATGATTGAATGGCGGCGTAGACTTGATGGGCTGAATGGCCTATTTCTGCTCCTATCACTTGTTATGAGCATGAGATATTATGACCCATCAGGCAAAACTAAGCGGATATGGTTTTGTTTTGCTTTGGAAAAGGCTAATGTTACCTGCTGGAGCCTTTCAATGGCACAAGGTGATTCGGCTGAGTAAATGTCGAGAAGATGTTCTCACTTAACATTTCTTTCAGTTGGTGTGCGTCACAGCCCTGTCATGACCACAGACTGCACCTCCTTCACTTCCCTTGAGAGAGAGAGAGGTGTTGGCTGGCCTCCTGGAACCACGGCAGCAGTGTGTGTGTGTGTGTGTGCAGCAAAATGCTTGCAGGGCTCAAAGCTAGTAGTCGAAAATATAAGATGCTGCATAAAATGAGATAGAAACATAGAAACTAGGTGCAGGAGTAGGCCATTCGGCCCTTCGAGCCTACACCGCCATTCAATATGATCATGGCTGATCATCCAACTCGGTATCCCGTACCTGCCTTCTCTCCATACCCCCTGATCCCTTTAGCCACAAGGGCCACATCTAACTCCCTCTTAAATATAGCCAATGAACTGTGGCCTCAACTACCCTCTGTGGCAGAGAGTTCCACAGATTCACCACTCTCTGTGTGAAAAAGGTTCTTCTCATCTCGGTTTTAAAGGATTTCCCCCTTATCCTTAAGCTGTGACCCCTTGTCCTGGACTTCCCCAACATCGGGAGCAACCTTCCTGCATCTAGCCTGTCCAACCCCTTAAGAATTTTGTAAGTTTCTATAAGATCCCCTCTCAATCTCCTAAATTCTAGAGAGTATAAACCAAGTCTATCCAGTCTTTCTTCATAAGACAGTCCTGACATCCCAGGAATCAGTCTGGTGAACCTTCTCTGCACCCCCTCTATGGCAATAATGACTTTCCTCAGATTTGGAGACCAAAACTGTACGCAATACTCCAGGTGTGGTCTCACCAAGACCCTGTACAACTGCAGTAGAACCTCCCTGCTCCTATACTCAAATCCTTTCGCTATGAAAGCCAACAGACCATTCGCTTTCTTCACTGCCTGCTGCACCTGCATGCCTACTTTCAATGACTGGTGTACCATGACACCCAGGTCTCGCTGCATCTCCCCTTTTCCTAGTCGGCCACCATTTAGATAATCTCGGTCCTAAAGGATTTCCCCCTCATCCTTAAACTGTGTGACCCCTTGTCCTGGACTTCCCCAACATCGGGAACAATCTTCCTGCATCTAGTCTGTCCAACCCCTGAGATGAGGCGCTGATAGTCAGAATCGGCCCCCACCTCCCCCCCCCCCCCCCCCCTCCCCCACCCCCCCCCCCCCCCCCCCCCCCCCCCCCCCCCCCGCCAAAAGGTATCAACAAAAGGACGTCATGGGTTGTAGGTGAGAAAACGTGGGTTTAAGGACAATTTGAGGTGAAGGTTTCTTCACACAAAGTGGTTGCTCTCTAGAACTTGCTGCCAGCAGAGGTGGCTGAGATAAATGCAAGTACTACACTGAAGAGACATTTACATAGTGGGCAAGACATAGGTTACAGACCCAAAGACACGAGCTGAGGAAGCACAATCTGCCACAGGCAATGATGGTCCAATTCTACACGGCCATCGTAGAGTCTGTCCTCACCTTCTCCATCATGGTCTGGTTGGGCTCAGCCACCAAGCACGACATCCGGAGGCTGCAGCCAATGGTCCGATCAGCCGAGAAAGTTATTGGCTGCAACCTTCCCTCCATTGATGAACTGTACTCTACAAGGGCCAGGAAGCGAGCGGGCAAGATCATCTCTGACCCCTCTCACCCTGGCCACAAACTCTTTGAATCACTTCCCTCTGGAAGGCGACTCCAGACTGTCAAAGCTGCCACAGCCAGACATAAAAACAGTTTTTATCCACGAGTAGTTGCTCTATTCAACAGCCAAAAATCTGTAGTCTCCCTTGGATCTGGTATTTTGTTGGTTCACGTGCCTGATCAATGGTGTTTTATCATTAATGTTTTATTATTATTAATATTTAGTGTTTTCTGAGTCATTCGTAACTGTCACTGTATGCCATGTTGTTACTTGTGGGCGGAGCACCAAGGCAAATTCCTTGTATGTGAATACTTGGCCAATAAACTTCCTTAGATTAGATTAGATTAGATTAGACTTTATTCATCCCCTTATTCAGGGGAAATTCAGATGTCCTTGCAGCCAACTAATAAAAATACAACAAAGTATTCAAGAAGAAATTCAACACCAAAACATCCCCCCACAGTGGTTCCCACAAAGTCCAGTCCCCATCCTCTTGTCCACCCAAAGTCGGGCCTATCGAGGCCTCCACAATGGCCGCCACGGCGCCCGATGTTCTCGCCGGGTGATGGTGCTCCGGCGTCGGGAGAACTCCCAGCGGCTTGGGGTGCGAGGAACGGACGCCTTCCCAACGGAGCCCGCGGCTTCCAAGCCAACAGACCGCGCCGGACGGAGCTCCACACACTGGCGATCTCGACAAGAGATCCCAGGCTCCGGGATGTAAAGTTCAGCGTCGCAGCTGGCCGCTCCACAGAACCGCGGCTCCACGATGTTCTTATCGGCGGTCCCAGCATACTGGAGCTCCAGCGCGGCGACCCAGGAAAGGCATCGCCCGCTCCACGACAGCGCTCCAGCCGATGTTCTGCGCCACCGCCAAATCCGATGTTCTGGCCAGGTCCCCTCAGGGAAACGTGGCTCCAGGACCCGCTGGTAGGCCGCAAGGACAGGTCGAAGACGCTGCTCGGAGGAAGGCAACCCCTCCGACCAGGTAGGGACTTGAAAAACAGTTTCCCCCCTCCCCCCCACCACCCACCACACATAAAAAGATTCGGCCCCCTGACTCCACACTCAACGTACTAAAAATAATAAAAAAGAAGGGAAAAAAAACCCGGACAGCTGCAGGACAGGCAGCCGTTCAGGACAGCGCCTCCAAAGCGGTCAAATGGAATTAATAAGATGGACACTATGGTCGGCCTCTGTCTCTCTGCCGTACAAATGGATGGTTCCATGGCAATAATTTCAGCTTATGTTTTCACGAGAATCTTGGGAGGATCTTCAGGGTGTTTGGAAGATGGAAGCTTGCATCATGAGGCGGTAGAAAAACCAAATGGCATGGAAAGCTTTGAGATTAATAATAACGTTATGAGCGTCACGGGATATGGGGAGAAGGCAGGGACGGGATACTGATTGTGGATGATCAGAAGATTGATCTTATAGAAACTTACAAAATCCTTAAGGGGTTGGACAGGCTAGATGCAGGAAGATTGTTCCCGATGTTGGGGAAGTCCAGGACAAGGGGTCACAGCTTAAGGATAGAGGGAAAATCCTTTAGAACCAAGATGAGAAAAACATTTTTCACGCAGAGAGTGGTGAATCTCTGGAACTCTCTGCCACAGAGGGTAGTTGAGGCCACAGTCCATTGGCTATATTTAAGAGGGAGTTAGATGTGGCCCTTGTGGCTAAAGGGATCAGGGGGTACGGAGAGAAGGCAGGTACAGGGTACTGAGTTGGATGATCAGCCATGATCATATTGAATGGCGGTGCAGGCTCGAAGGGCCGAATGGCCTCTACTCCTGCACCTATTTTCTATGTTTCTATGAAGAAGGGTCTCGACCCAAATCGTCGCCTACTCCTTTGCTCCATAGATGCGGCCTCACCCGCTGAGTTCCTCCAACATTTTTTGTCTACTTTCCATTTTCCCAGCATCTGCAGTTCCTTCGTAAACAAGGGCTGTATAGATATTTGTTTGTTATTGTTACGTGCGCTGGAATGCAGTTGGAAAGGAGGTGTAGGAGGCAGCTCCGTCATTCTTGCGGCAGGCCCCCTGGCTGCAAAGTGTGAGTCGAGGAATTTTTTGGAGCAGAGGTCATGTTTTGTAATTTGAAACTAGCATGTGACATTGAACTTTGATTTATGAAACGACTGCCAATTCAGAGCTGTTGTTTACCCTGACTGTTTGCAGGCCTCAATTAAAGGGGGAACTGCTATGACATGGTCTCAGCCGCTGGGATGTTTCATTACTGCACCATACACTGTACATGTTTCGAGTTGGCATTTAAGAGGTGGCAAGTGATTGTATCTCCTGAGTATATCATGTGAATACGGATGGAAGGGAGGCACAAAAATGCTGGAGTAACTGCTGGTCGGGCAACATCCCAGTCATTGAAAGTAGGCATGCAGGTGCAGCAGGCAGTGAAGAAAGCGAATGGTATGTTAGCATTCATAGCAAAAGGATTTGAGTATAGGAGCAGGGAGGTTCTACTGCAGTTGTGCAGTGTCTTGGTGAGACCACACCTGGAGTATTGCATACTGTTTTAGTCTCCTAATCTGAGGAAAGACATTCTTGCCATTGAGGGAGTACAGAGAAGGTTCACTAGACTGATTCCTGGGATGTCAGGACTTTCATATGAAGAAAGACTGGATAGACTCGGCTTGTACTCGCTGGAATTTAGAAGATTGAGGGGGAATCTTATAGAAACTTACAAAATTCTTAAGGGGTTGGACAGGCTAGATGCAGGATGATTATTCCCGATGTTAGGGAAGTCCAGAACAAGGGGTCACAGTTTAAGGATAAGAGGGAAGTCTTTTAGGACCAAGATGAGAAAATCATTTTTTACACAGAGAGTGGTGAATCTGTGGAATTCTCTGCCACAGAAGGTAGTTGAGGCCACAGTTCATTAGCTATATTTAAGAGGGAGTTAGATGTGGCCCTTGTGGCTAAAGGGATCAGGGGGTATGGAGAGAAGGCAGGGATGGGATACTGAGTTGGATGATCAGCCATGATCATATTGAATGGCGGTGCTGGCTCGAAGGGCCGAATGGCCTACTCCTGCACCAATTGTCTAATGGGTTACCTTTCGGATTGAGACCCTTCTTCACACTGAGAGTCAGGGGATAAGGAAACTAGAGATAACGAAGGGTACAAAGAGCATGTCAGGTGTGGAAAGGTCAGATCAAAGCAGACAATGCCCAAAGAAGAAGATATACGCAAAATATTGGAGTATCTCAGCGGGACTGGCAGCATCTCTGGATAGAGGGAAAGGGTGGTGGTTCGGGTCAGACTGAGTCGGGAGAGGGAGAAACAGAGATAAGGAAGGGTGAGGTGTGAAAACGAGACATCAAAGTGGATTGAGAGCAAGGAATATGGAGAAAAGATGGTTAGCTCGGGGGAAAGTGACAATGAAAGAATACAGAGATTAAATGGAAGAATCAGAGGGACAGCCAGACCGGTCGGAGAACTAGGAAGGGGGATGGGGGGCGAGGGATGGAGAGAGAGAGGGAAGGCTAGGGTTGCTTGTAGTTAGAGAAGTCAATATTCATACCGCTGGGGTGTAGGTTGCCCAAGCGGAATCACTGAGGAAAAAGGGATGGGTGATGTTTCGGGTCGGGGCAGGAATGGTCCCGACCCCAAACCCCACTCTTCCGTTTTCTCCAGAAATGCAGCCTGACCCCTGAGTACTCCAGCAATTTGTGTCTATTTTCGATCGTAATCAGATATAGCCTTCCCGCTGCCTGGCTAGCACGCAACAAAAAGCATTACGCTGTAAATATTGTACACGTGGCAATACCGATTCAGATTCAGATTCAATTTTAATTGTCATTGTCAGTGTACAGTACAGAGACAACGAAATGCATTCTCTGTGTGAAAAATGATTTTCTCATCTCGGTCCTAAAAGACTTCCCTCTTATCCTTAAACTGTGACCCCTAGTTGTGGACTTCCCCAACATCGGGAATAATCTTCCTGCATCTAGCCTGTCCAACCCCGTAGGAATTTTGTCATGGTGTACTGGTGTAGCCTAGATGGTTCTGCTGACTTCCACTGGTCTCTCCATCTCATCTTGACCCAGGCTGTCTTAGAAGCATCAGCCGGAATTCAATTCAATTCAATTCAATAAACTAACACTAAAAGTATTCTCCACTCAATCATCCCCTTCGCTCCATCAGATGGACTTTGACATGATTGTCTCTATGTTTGGTATTTCCTTCCGTCGTGTGTCTTTTAGACCTGCAGCTCCGCTGAGGCGAGCCAGGCCAACGTGTCATCGTCCAGGTCCATCAGACCTCGTTCACCATTCGGTGGCCAACCGGTGTTTGGGGCAACTGGTGACCATGTGCTCCACTGTCTGTGTTGGGTCCCAACACTCGCAGGAGGACCCATCTCTTCATCGCTGCTCCATAGCGTCCTCAAGTGCTTTCGGGGAAGGTCCTGGCCAGGGACGTCCATGGGGTCATCGAAACATAGAAACATAGAAAACAGGTGCAGGAGTAGGCCATCCGGCCCTTCGAGCCTGCACCATTCGCCATTCGATATGATCATGGCAGATCATCCAACTCAGTATCCTGTACCTGCCTTCTCTCCATACCCCCTGATCCCTTTAGCCACAAGGGCCACATCTAACTTCCTCTTAAATATAGCCAATGAACTGTGTGGCCTCAACTACCTTCTGTGGCAGAGAATTCCACAGATTCACCACTCTCTGTGTGAAAAATGTTTTCCTCATCTCAGTCCTAAAGGATTTCCCCTTTATCCTTAAACTGTGACCCCTTGTCCTGGACTTCCCCAACATCGGGAACAATCGTCCTGCATCTAGCCTGTTCAACCCCTGAGATGAGGCGCTGATAGTCAGAATCGGCCCCCACCTCCCCTCCTCTTAAATATAGCCAATGAACTGTGTGGCCTCAACTACCTTCTGTGGCAGAGAGTTCCACAGGTTCACCACTCTCTGTGTGAAAAATGATTTTCTCATCTCGGTCCTAAAAGATTTCCTTCTTATCCTTAAACTGTGACCCCTAGTTCTGGACTTCCCCAACATCGGGAATAATCTTCCTACATCTAGCCTGTCCAACCCCTGAGATGAGGCGCTGATAGTCAGAATTGGCCCCCACCTCCCCTCCTCTTAAATATAGCCAATGAACCGTGTGGCCTCAACTACCTTCTGTGGCAGAGAATTCCACAGATTCACCACTCTCTGTGTGAAAAATGATTTTCTCATCTCGGTCCTAAAAGACTTCCCTCTTATCCTTAAACTGTGACCCCTTGTTCTGGACTTCCCCAACATCAGGAACAATCTTCCTGCATCTAGCCTGTCCAACCCCGTAGGAATTTTGTCATGGTGTACTGGTGTAGCCTAGATGGTTCCACTGACTTCCACTGGTCTCTCCATCTCATCTTGACCCAGGCTGCCTTAGAAGCATCAGCCGGAATTCAATTCAATTCAGTTCAACTTTAATGTCATTACACAAATACAAGTATGAGTACAACGAAATGCAGTTTTGCGTCAGTCAGTAGTAGTTGTACATAAAGAAATTTAAAAAAAAATTACAAAAAATTACAAAGAGAGAAGATACAGAATAATCAAAAAATACAGAATAATTAAACAATGGGGACGGAGGGACCGGAGAAATCTATCGGCGGGACTCCGAGTTCAGCAGTGTGATTGTGTTGTTGTAGAAGCTGTTCCTCATCCTGCTGGTACGTGACCTGAGGCTCCTGTACCGCCTCCCTGATGGGAGGAGGGCAAACAGTCCATGGTTGGGGTGTGAGGGGTCTTTGATGATCTTCCCAGCCCGTCTCAGACACCGTTTTCGGTGGAGGGCATCCATGGCAGGGAGCGGGGCACCGATGATGTGCTGCGCGGTTTTCACCACCCGTTGTAGTGCCTTCCTGTCCGCAGCAGTGCAGCTGCTGTACCATACCGTGAAGCAGGTGGTCAGGATACTCTCTATGGTACAGCGGTAAAAGTTGGTCAGGATCCGGGGGGGACAGGTGGGCTTTCTTGAGCCTCCTCAGGAAGTAAAGGCGCTGCTGTGCCTTCTTGATCAGCTTGGAGGTGTTGAGGGACCAGGACAAATCCTCCGAGATATGTACTCCGAGGAATTTATAGCTGGAGACGTGCTCCACCTCAGTCCCGTTTATATGGATGGGGGTATGACTGCCTCTGGTCTGCCTGAAGTGTTGTGTAGAGCAGCTCTTGGGCTTTGGTATTACCTGACCTGACTGTTTTGATTGCAAAACGAAGCTTTTCACTGTACCACGGTACACATGTCAATAATAATCCTCGACCTAAGCATTGATCAAATGCGCTTTGATCAGACAATTGAACTTGTTCTGATTCCGTCCAACTTCATTGATCATGGGAAATCATCGGAAGGTCTGAATTCCCTGTTTAATTTCCACCCTTTTGGGAAATTTCAAGTAGTTAATAATAATTTTATCCAGAGAGGAGTTGATGGAAAATTGAAATCAACCTAACATTTTAGTGTTGCTTAATAATGCATGTAAGACTTGCACAAATTCAAACATCACAGGTTTTTTGCTATACGGGAACTGTCATATTCTCAGTGATTTATAAGGAGATCTGTCCTGGCATACCTGTGTGTTGAGACCTGCTAGCCACGACAGAGTCTTCTTCAGACTGGAGAAGGAATAGAAACATAGAAAATAGGTGGAGGAGTAGGCCATTCGGCCCTTCGAGCCTGCACCGCCATTCGATATGATCATGGCTGATCATCCAACTCAGTATCCTGTACCTGCCTTCTCCCCATACCCCCTGATCCCTTTAGCCACAAGGTCCACATCTAACTCCCTCTTAAATATAGCCAATGAACTGTGGCCTCAACTACCTTCTGTGGCAGAGAATTCACCACTCTCTGTGTGAAAAATGTTTTTCTCATCTCGGTCCTAAATGATTTCCCCTTTATCCTTAAACTGTGACCCCTTGTCCTGGACTTCCCCAACATCGGGAACAATCTTCCTGGGTGATGTTTCGGAGAAGGAATGGGTTGACGTGTTGGGTCGAGACCCTTCGTCAGACTGAAGAAGTGTCTCGACCCGAAAGGTCACCCCACCCGTTCCTTCGCTGCCTCACACCCACTTCGATCCTGACCGGGTGCTGTCTGTGTGGAGTTTGTCCGCTCTCCCTTGACTCATGGGTTTCCCCCCACGTCCCAAAGACGTGCAGGTTTGTAGGTTAATCGGCCCTCTAGTGTGTAGGGAGTGCGTGAGGATGTGGGATAACATGGAATTAGTGTGTGATAAGACTGGCCGCAACTCTGGAGAGGAATCGGTGACGTTTTAAGTCGCGACCCTTTTCAATACTGAAAAAAAACCTCTAAAACCCGAAACGTCACCCATCCCAGAGATGCTGCCTGTCCCGCTGAGTTACTCCAGCATTTTGTGTCTTATCTTCGGTGTAAACCAGCATCTGCAGTTCCTTCCAACACATCAAGAGTGTTTAGTTGTCACAAGTACGGCAATGGAACATTGAAATTCTTACTTGCTGCAGCTTAATTCTAAGGTCATGGGTGTCTCCAGGGCTGGAGGACGCCTGTGCGTGACTTTGTTTAACGTGGGGAGACTGGTGCACAGACAGCCACCCCACGGTCCTTGACAGATCTGGGTCAGGATCCAGTGGCGTGGAGCCCAAGACGACCGGAGACCCTTTCCTGCTGCAGCCTTCATCCGCCTTCCCAGCCGTTGTGACGCTCCACTAAGGTCAGCCATCGTCCTCCGCCTGGTCCACCGTTGAGGTCTTGGTTGGTTTGCTCTTTGTCAGGGACCTCCCCCTCGACCTTACCGCCATGGGTGGCCCTACCAGGAGCACAGCTCCAGACGGCATGCAGGAAGATTGCTCCCGATGTTGGGGAAGTCCAGGACAAGGGGTCACAGCTTAAGGATAAGAGGGAAATCCTTTAAAACCGAGATGAGAAGAACTTTTTTCACACAGAGAGTGGTGAATCTCTGGAACTCTCTGCCACAGAGGGTAGTCGAGGCCACAGTTCATTGGCTATATTTAAGAGGGAGTTAGATGTGGCCCTTGTGGCTAAAGGGATCAGGGGGTATGGAGAGAAGGCAGGTACGGGATACTGAGTTGGATGATCAGCCATGATCATATTGAATGGCGGTGCAGGCTCGAAGGGCCGAATGGCCTACTCCTGCACCTAATTTCAATGTTTCTATGCTCTCAGGATCTCAGGACCACACAAGCTTCTCCACCACGACAAGGTGACAATCCACAGAGAAGACTAGGCCTGAAAATACAGATAAATATATAAATATTGAAACTTGCCAAATCGTGAAAGGCCTGGAGCGGATGGATGTGGAGGGGATGTTCCCACTGGTAGAGCAGTCTAGCACCAGAGGCCACAGCCTCAGAATAAAAATACGGTCCTTTAGAAATGCGATGAGGAGGAATTTATTTTGTCGGAGGGTGGTGAATCTGTGGAATTCATTGCCACAGATGGCTGTGGGGGCCAAGTCAATGGATATTTTTTTAAACAGTGATTGATTGATTCTTGATTAGTATGGATGTCGGGGGCGGTTATGGGGCAAAAGTAGGGGAATGGGGTTGAGAGGGGACGATAGATGCAGGGCTCAAAGCTAGTAGTCGTAAATATAAGATGCTGCATAAAATGAGATAGAAACATAGAAACTAGGTGCAGGAGTAGGCCATTCGGCCCTTTGAGCCTGCACCGTCATTCAATATGATCATGGCTGATCATCCAACTCAGTATCCTGTACCTGCCTTCTCTCCATACCCCCTGATCCCTTTAGCCACAAGGGCCACTTCTAACTCCCTCTCAAATATAGCCAATGAACTGTGGCCTCAACTACCTTCTGTGGCAGAGAATTCCACAGATTCACCACTCTCTGTGTGAAAAATGTTTTTCTCATCTTGGTCCTAAAAGACTTCCCTTAAACTGTGACCCTTGTTCTGGACTTCCCGAACATCGGGAATAATCTTCCTGCATCTAGCCTGTCCAACCCCTTAAGAATTCTGTAAGTTTCTATAAAATCCCCCCTCAATCTTCTAAATTCTAGCGAGTACAAGCCGAGTCTATCCAGTCTTTTTTCATATGAAAGTCCTGACATCCCAGGAATCAGTCTGGTGAACCTTCTCTGGACTCCCTCTATGGCAAGAATTTATTTCCTCCGATTAGGAGCCCAAAACTGTACGCAATACTCCAGGTGTGCTCTCACCAAGACCCTGTACAACTGCAGTAGAACCTCCCTGCTCTTATACTGAAATCCTTTTGCTATGATTGAATGGCGGGGTAGACATGATAGGGCGAATGGCCTAATTCTGCTCCTTGAATTTTTGAACTCATGAACCCATAATCAATAACTATCATACTTAGCGACAACAAGAGTGCAAAACGGAAGTTTGTGGTGCTACCATAGACTGTGTACGTAGAAGGTCATAGCTGCCTCGGTTGGTATTGTGTAGTTGTTTGTTGGGAAGAAGCCATTCTTGAACCTGGTGGGCCTTGGTGTTCAGGCTCCTACACCACCACCTTCATGGTAGGAGCAAAACGAGAGCACGGACAGGATGTGGTGTGTCTTTGAAGGTATCGGCTGCCTTTCTGAGGTATTGCCTCCTGTAGATCCCATCGTTGTGGGAAGATCGGTACCCGCGATGGGCTGGGACATTGAATTGAATTGAATAACCTTTAATAATCCTTTACAGGAAATTACAGTGCCACAACAGCTTCAAGACAGACATAACACCACACATTTCCTCAGATAGCTTCCATACTTAATAAGTTAAAATACAATGAATGAATACTAAAAAAATGCAAAATTATTTTTGTGCATTATAAAACCTTATAGCAGCTGGTATACAAGACTTCCTATATCTCTCAGTTTTGCACATTGGTGCAATCAGTCTCTGACTGAAGATGCTGCTCTTGATCACCTTCAGGGCGTGGAGTGGGTGAGTGGGGTTGGTCATTATTGAACCCAGTTTGTTCAGAGTTCTGGCCTCTGCCACCTGCTGGACCGTTAGTTGCTCTCAGCCCCGACCACTGAGCCGGCCTTCCTGATCAGCTTGTCCAGTCTGTTTTTGTCCGCTATGCGGGCGCCTTCTCCCCAACAGGCCACAGCAAAAAACAGAGCACTGGCCACCACTGAATGGTAGACACTGCACAGTAGGGGTTGGCAGATGTTGAATGGACCTTAGCCTCCTTAAGAAATACAGTCGACTTTGTCCCTTCCTGTACACTGCCTCCATATGACTCTTCCAGTCCAGCTCACTGTCAAGCTGCACACACCTCCACCTCAGTGCCCCTGATGGTGATTGGTGTTGGTTGAGTCCTCCTCCTCCCCCTCCTGAAATCCACAACTATCTCCTTCGTTTTTGTGGTGTTGAGATGGAGGTTATTGTGTGCACTCCACTCCACAAAGTTGTTAATGGCTGCCATTCTCTGTAATCTTCTCTGTTCCTTGAACGCTGGAGTTGGCGTTGGTGGACCAATCCGTGATGCAGCCAATCCGTTTTCCTTCTGCCGAGCTCCTGATGTTCAATGGAGTCTTCGTCGACGTGGCGAATCTCTTCAATCGTCCGAGGAAGATGAAGAGGATTTGATGGGCGCATCAACGTGCTGGGCCCAGGAACTTAGGTCTTGACTTCCTCCACCGCTAAACGCACACGGTCACTTGCCCAGACCAGGCGAATCGAGAACCAGAGGACATATGTTGGTGATGGAGAATAGGTTTGGCGGGAGACCTGAGGGATAACTTTTTCCACGCAAACATAGAAACATAGAAATTAGGTGCAGGAGTAGGCCATTCGGCCCTTCGAGCCTGCACCGCCATTTAATATGATCATGGCTGATCATCCAACTCAGTATCCCGTACCTGCCTTCTCTCCATACCCTCTGATCCCCTTTAGCCACAAGGGCCACATCTAACTCCCTCTTAAATATAGCCAATGAACTGGCCTCAACTACCCTCTGTGGCAGAGAGTTCCAGAGATTCACCACTCTCTGTGTGAAAAAAGTTCTCATCTCGGTTTTAAAAGGATCTCCCCCTTATCCTTAAACTGTGACCCCTTGTCCTGGACTTCCCCAACATCGGGAACAATCTTCCTGCATCTAGCCTGTCCAACCCCTTAAGAATTTTGTAAGTTTCTATAAGATCCCCTCTCAATCTCCTAAATTCTAGAGAGTTAAAGGGTCAAAGGGTGGTGGGTGTATGGAACGAGCTGCCGGAGGAGGTGGTTGAGGCCGGGACTATCGCAACGTTTAAGAAACATTTCGACAAGTGCATTAATAGGATAGGTTTAGTGGGATATGGGTCAAACGCAGACAATAGACTGTAGGTGCAGGAGTAGGCCATTCGGCCCTTCGAGCCAGCACCGCCACTCAATGTGATCATGGCTGATCATCCCCAATCAGTAGCCCGTTCCTGCCTTCTCCCCATATCCCCTGACTGCGCTATTTTTAAGAGCCCTATCTAGCTCTCTCTTGAAAGCATCCAGAGAACCGGCCTCCACCGCCCTCTGATGCAGAGAATTCCAGGTGGGACTAGTGTAGATGGGACATGTTGGTCGGTGCGGGCAAGTTGGGCCGATGGGCCTGTTTCCGTGTTGTGCGACTCTATTCCCCGTTATTTGCCCAACAATGAGAGCAAGTAGCAAGCTCTGTAGTTTTAGACTTGAAGGGTATCGACAAATGCTGTTGTCGACAAATCGATTTTGGGCTCCTAATCGGAGGAAAGACATTCTTGCCATAGAGGGAGTACAGAGAAGGTTCACCAGACTGATTCCTGGGATGGCAGGACTTTCATATGAAGAAAGACTGGATAGACTCGGCTTGCACTCGCTAGAATTTAGAAGATTGAGGGGGGATCTTATAGAAACTTACAAAATTCTTAAGGGGTTGGACAGGTTAGATGCAGGAAGATTATTCCCGATGTTGGGGAAGTCCCGAACAAGGGGTCACAGTTTAAGGGAAGTCTTTTAGGACCGAGATGAGAAAAAAAATTTTCACACAGAGAGTGGTGAATCTGTGGAATTCCCTGCCACAGAAGGTAGTTGAGGCCACAGTTCATTGGCTATATTTAAGAGGGAGTTAGATGTGGCCCTTGTGGCTAAAGGGATCAGAGGGTATGGAGAGAAGGCAGGTATGGGATACTGAGTTGGATGATCAGCCATGATCATATTGAATGGCGGTGTAGGCTCGAAGGGCCGAATGGCCTACTCCTGCACCTATTTTCTATGTTTCTATTCCTTCTCCAGTCTGAAGAAGGGCCTACACAGGTTCAATGGAGTAGACCAAAGGGATCTTTGCTTCCACTGGCAGCTGGCAAGCACCTCCAGACTGGAGTTGTTGTTTATGGTATGCCTTTTTTGAGTTGTATCGTTTTCTGAGCTTCCTTCCCTGGCACCCCACGCAGCCCAAACGAGTATCTCGTGCCATTACTGCAGTAACAGAGCCTGATGCTACCATATCGGCTCCGAGGAAGCTTTTCGTCCTCGATTCCTTGCCAAGCTGCAGCTATGCAGCCCATCAACCCATCTGTGCATGTTGGCACCAGAGACAAAATAATGGGGCAAAGAGGAGACAAAGTGCTGGAGTAACTCAGCGGGGTCGGGCAACATGGATAGGTGACGCTTTGAGTCGGGACCCTTCTTCTGAGTCACCCACCTGCTGAGTTACTCCAGCACCCTGTGGGGCATCTGTAGTTCGTTGTGCCTCCCACTGCAGTCCTGATCCACCACTCGTGCCTGTTTATACCCCACGATGATTCATCATTTGTTTTACACTCCCTTCCCCCCCCCCCCCCCCCCCCCGTCCTGTCGGGGGGGGGGGAAAAAGGTATCGAGGTGTGAAAACGCACACCTTCTGATTCAGGGGACAGTTTCTTCCCAGCTGTTATCAGGCAACTGAACCGACCTCCCACAACTAGAGAGCAGTGCTGAACTATCATTGAGGACCCTGGGACTATCTTTGATCGGAGTTTGCTGGCTTTAAACCCCTGCCCCCACGGTACAAGTTCATTCCAAGAGCTCTCCCGAGTTTGCCCTGATTTGAACTCGGAGATTCACGGTAACGGCCACTCATCGGTACTCGAGGCTCTCGTGGACATTTTTCATCGTGTTGAAAAATCTTCACGAGTCTTCCCGAGTATCTGCCGTTAGCGAGTCTTCCCGAGTATCTGCCGTTAGCGCTGAGAGACGTCCCCGAGCTCCGACGTACCCACTACGTTCATTCTCCGTGACGTTTACCCCGAGTTTGATTTTTTTTGATAGCTCTTGGAATGAACTCGCACAGTGGGACAGGGCCATTACCATGCACTAAACATTATTCCCTTATCATGTATCCGTATACTGTGAATGGCTCGATTTTAAACATGCATTGTCTTTCCGCTGGCTGGTTAGCACGCAGCAAAAGCTTTTCACTGTACCTCGGTACACATTAAACTAAACTGAATGTTCCTTCAGCTGGTATCCTACATGTTCTAAGATGCATCTATCAAGGGTATCACAATTGGAATATTTTTAATGAGCATGCTGCATGAAACATTGCCATGGTTACATCTGGCAGTCAACAAAGCCACAACAAGCAGTTATTAGCCTGGGAATTAAACGTGTAGCACTGATTTTCTTAAATACTCTGCTAAAGGACCTGCCCCACTATGCGAGCTAATTCACGAGCTCTCCCGAGTTTCCCCTGATTCGAACGCGGAGATTTACGGTAATGGCCGCTCGTAGGTATTCGGGGCTCTCGTGGACATCTTTCAACATGTTGAAAAATCTTCGCGAGTCTATCCGAGCTTACCGCGTTTCCCGAGTACCTGCCGTTAGCGTTACGAGCCGCTAAGAGACGTCCCCGAGCTCCGACGTACCCGCTACGTACATTCTACGCGATTACCACGAGTTCGATTTCCTTTTAAAACTCGGGAGAGCTCTTGAATTACCTCGTACAGTGGGACAGGGCCCCTTAATGCATCTGAAAATAGTTTCATTCCTTGTAGAATAACATTTAAGAGATAACGCAGGTTAAATAATATCACTTCGTAAATTTGATCAAAGACTTGAGGCGGGCACGGTGGAGTAGCGGTAGAGTTGCTGCCTCACGGCGCCAGAGACACGGGTTCGATGCTGACTACGGGCGCTGTCTGTACAGAGTTTGTACGTTCTCCCTGGGACCACGTGGGTTTCCTCCGGGTGCTCCGGTTTCCTCCCACACTCCACAGACATACAGGTTTGTAGGTTAATTGGCTTCGGTAAAATTGTTGGCATAGGGGTTGGGGTGATCGCTGGTCGGCGCGGACTCGGTGGGCTGAAGGGCCCGTTTCCGCACTGCATCTCTGAACGAAACTAAAAGCAAAGATCCTATAGCGGAGCAAGATCGATCACTCCTTCTAAATGCGATGGGCTGACGTGTAGTACGCAACGGAGCGGAACGTGGGCCTTTTTTTCATCCATTTCAGTAACCCGACCCGACCCGACCCGACTCGCAGTGTAATCAACGTTGCGGGGGAACAGCTTGTGTTAACAGACATAGAAAATAGGTGCAGGAGTAAAGGCCATTCGGCCCTTCGAGCCTGCACCGCCATTCAATATGATCATGGCTGATCATCCAACTCAGTATCCTGTACCTGCCTTCTCTCCATAACCCCTGATCCCTTTAGCCACAAGGGCCACATCTAACTCCATCTTAAATATAGCCAATGAACTGTGGCCTCAACTACCTTCTGTGGCAGAGAATTCCAGAGATTCACCACTCTCTGTGTGAAAAATGTTTTTCTCATCTCGGTCCTAAAAGAATCCCCCCCTATAATTATAATAAATTAAAATTCTGAAAATGGGGAGAAGATTTTTCCCAAAGAACATTTATTTTTACGAGGGTGTTTCCCCCGTAACCGGCTTCCGTCTCCGCGCTGGTTATCTACGGGATTTTTGGTGCGGAGACGGAAGGCGGTTACCAAAATGGCGCCGTAAATCACCCATGAATCTGCCCATGACCGTACTATATGTATTTTTTTTTTTCATCGAGTGGTCTATCTCGCTCCTATAGGGTCTTTGACTAAAAGCGTGGTCGTTGCTTCTGCCTCGACCGCCTCCTCTGGCAGCAAGTTCCTGATGTGTGAAGAAATAAAGAAGTCTTCACCTCCAATCCCCTCTCACCCACAACCTGTGCCTTCCTCTTTTGACCCTCCCCACGTTAGGGGGGCTGGGGGGGGGGAATATGGGAGGGGGCAAAAGATTCTGACAATTTATGCAGCATGTTATATTTCCGGCTGCCAGTTTTGAAACTCTCTATAAAGTTGTGGCCACAAAGCCAGCCTGCGGGGTGCATCAGAGTTACTGCATCAGATGGCGCTGGGCTGTAACTCTCTCCTCGGGTGCCTTTGAGCTGGGGACCCAGTGCAAGCTGCTTGAGGCAGCTGAGTAATGGATGCAAGCCGGACAGGAGGGTTTCAATGGCACTCCTCGTGACTGGGTCCCACCCAAGCAAGTCCCGCTAATGAGCTCCACATTTGGAGCCCCGTGCCCTGATGGATTTATTTCTTCTTGCCACAAGGCAGGGAATGGTCAAACACCCAATCTCTCCCCATGGGGCACTTATTCTTAAAAAGCTTTGTTAGTTGCCAGTCCGGGCTAACTGCTCACTCGCAGCGCCTCCTGGTCAGAAAACATTCCGCTATCAATACTCCTCTGCGACACATAGAAGCTAAACATAGAAACTTAGAAATTAGGTGCAGGAGTAGGCCATTCGGCCCTTCGAGCCTGCACCGCCATTCAATATGATCATGGCTGATCATCCAACTCAGTATCCCGTACCTGCCCTCTCTCCATACCCCCTGATCCCCTTAGCCACAAGGGCCACATCTAACTCCCTCTTAAATATAGCCAATGAACTGGCCTCAACTACCCTCTGCGGCAGAGAGTTCCAGAGATTCACCACTCTCTGTGTGAAAAAAGTTCTTCTCATCTCGCTTTTAAAGGATTTCCCCCTTATCCTTAAGCTTGACCCCTTGTCCTGGACTTCCCCAACATCGGGAACAATCTTCCTGCATCTAGCCTGTCCAACCCCTTAAGAATTTTGTACGTTTCTATAAGATCCCCCCCCCCCTCAATCTTCTAAATTCTAGAGAGTATAAACCAAGTCTATCCAGTCTTTCTTCATAAGACAGTCCTGACATCCCAGAAATAAACGACACAGAGTCTCTTGCCCAGAGTAAGGGAATCGAGAAGCAGAGGACATGGGTTTAAGGTGAGGGTGGGGGGGGGGAGGAGAGGGGAAGATTTAGTAGGCACCTGAGGGGTATCTTTTTCACACAAAGGGTGGTGGGTGTACGGAACGAGCTGACTGAGGAGGTAGTTGAGGAAGGGACGTTTAAGAAATATTTCCACAGGTAGGTAGAGGGATTGCACAGGTTTAGAGGGAAATACAGGCAGGTGGGTCTAGTGTAGATGGGGCATGTTGGATGGCATGGGCAAGTTGGGCCAAAGGGCATGTTTCCACGTTGTATGACTCCATGACTATGACCCTTTTCCCGATATCAGCTAGGAGCCATGGACATGGGTCTGAAGAAGAGTCCTGACCCAAAACATCATCCATCCTTTTTCTCCAGCAATGCTGCCTGACCCGCTGAGTTACTTCAGTGCTTCATGTCTACTCGAAGACCAGGCTGGGGGAGGACAGTAGACTTTCTCCTCTTGAAGGATATTGGCGAACTAGCTGGGGCTTTACCAACAGCCCTCCCGCCTTAGATTACTGCAACTCCCTCTACACTGGCATCAGCCAATCTTCCCTGTCCCGCCTGCAACTGGTCCAAAACGCCGCAGCCAGACTCCTGACGGGCACCCGAAACAGGGGCCACATCACCCCGATCCTGGCAAAACTCTCTCCACTGGCTCCCTGTGCGGTCCCGTATACATTTCAAGACCCTCCTCTATGTCTACAAAGCCCTCAATGGGCTTGCCCCCTCCTACATTAAAAGTCTTCCCACCCACCACTCCACCTCCAGGCCCCCTCAGATCAGCCGACTTGGGGCTGCTGAATATCCCGCGGTCTAGGCATAAGCTCGGGGGCGACCGTGCCTTTGCGGTTGCAGCTCCTAGACTGTGGAACAGCAGCATCCCCCTTCCCATCAGAACAAACTGCTCCCTCCATCGACTCCTTTAAGTCGAGACTAAAATCTTATCTACACTCCCAAGCCTTTCCTGACGTCCACTGAGCGAGGGCTACATGTATATATAGAAACATAGAAACATAGAAAATAGGTGCAGGAGTAGGCCATTCGGCCCTTCGAGCCTGCACCGCCATTCAATATGATCATGGCTGATCATCCAACTCAGTATCCTATACCTGCCTTCTCTCCATACCCTTTAATCCCCTTAGCCACAAGGGCCACATCTAACTCCCTCTTAAATATAGCCAATGAACTGGCCTCAACTACCCTCTGTGGCAGAGAGTTCCAGAGAACTATATGTATGTAGTTTGTTTTTTTAGACTATTCTTATAACAAATGTAAAGCACTTTGGCCAACGAGAGTTGTTTTTTAAATGTGCTATATAAATAAATGTGACTTGACTTGACTTGACATGGGTCAAACGCAGGCAAATGGGACGAGCTGTGATGGGCATCTTGGCTGGCGAGGATGAGTTGGGCACAAGGGCCTGTGTCTGTAGTGATTCTTACTGTTGCCATTGTTAGGATTAGTTGACACAAACAACTGCAGATGCTGGTATCTTGCGTAGAATAACAAAGTGCTGGAGTAACTCAACGGGTCGGCCAGCATCTCTGGAGAACATGGACGAGTGTAACATTCGGTCATAAGTGATAGGAGCAGAATTAGGCCATTCGGCCCATCAAGTCGACTACGCCATTCAATCATGGCTGATCTATCTCTCCTTCTCAACACCATTCTCCTGCCTTCTCGTTGCATTTCGTTGTCTCTGTACTGTACACTGACAATGACAATAAATTGAATCATTTTTTCATTTCATTTCATTTCTCCCCATAACCCCTGACACCCGCACTAAACAAGAATCTATCTGTCCCTGCCTTAAAAATACCAATTGACTTGGCCTCCACAGCCTTCTGTGGCAATGAATAGTCCCTCTGGTTAAATACATTCCTCCACATCTCCTTTCTAAAGGTAAAACCCCTTTCATTCCAAGAGCTCTCCCTGATTCGAACTCGGAGATTTACAGTAATGGCCACTCATCAGTACTCGGGGCTCTTGTAGACATTTTTCATCAGGGTGAAAAATCTTCAGGAGTCTTCCCGTGCTTACCTGCCGTTAGCGAGTCTTCCCGAGTACCTGCCGATAGCGCTAAGAGATGTCCCCGAGCTCCGACGTACCCGCTACGTTCATTCTCCGTGCTTACCACGAGTTTGATGTTTTTTTTAAACATAGAAACATAGAAATTAGGTGCAGGAGTAGGCCTTTCGGCCCTTCGAGCCTGCACCGCCATTCAATATGATCATGGCTGATCATCCAACTCAGTATCCCGTACCTGCCTTCTCTCCATACCCTCTGATCCCCTTAGCCACAAGGGCCACATCTAACTCCCTCTTAAATATAGCCATTGAACTGTGGCCTCGACTACCCTCTGTGGCAGAGAGTTACAGAGATTCACCACGCTCTGTGTGAAAAAAGTTCTTCTCATCTCGGTTTTAAAGGATTTTCCCCCTTATCCTTAAGCTGTGACCCCCTTGTCCTGGACTTCCCTAACATCGGGAACAATCTTCCTGCATCTAGCCTGTCCAACCCCTTAAGAATTTTGTAAGTTTCTATAAGATCCCCTCTCAATCTCCTAAATTCTAGAGAGTATAAACCAAGTATAAACTCGGGAGAGCTCTTGGAATGAACTCGCACTGTGGGACAGGGCTATTAATTGTTTTATTCTGAGGCTGTGGCCTCTGGTCCTAGACTCTCCATCTAGTGGAAACATCCTCTCCAGGTCCACTCTATCCTGGTCTTTCACTATTGGGTAAGTTTCCATGAAGTATCAATGAGGTCAGGGCATTTTCCTCTCACAGAAGAATCTGATGATTTGTAGTTCCTCCCCTTCCTTCAACGTTGAAATATTCCAAGGTGAGAACAAGGGCGGCAGCGTCTGAGTCGCTGCCTTACAGCGCCAGAGACCCGGGTTAGATCCCGACTACGGGTGCTGTCTCTACGGAGTTTGTCCCTTCTCCCCGTGACCACATGGGTTTTCTCTGGGAGCTCGGGTTTCCTCCCAAACTTCAAAAACGTGCAGATTTGCAGGCGAGTTGGCTTATGTGTCCCGTGTGTAGGATAGTACTAGTGTACGGGGACCACTGGTTGGCTTGGACTACATGGGCTGAAGAGCCTGGGGAAGGCACTGTATCTCAGCTCAGATAGGTGACATTTCAGGTCAAGACTGTCAGTGCGGTTCCGCGGAGGTTGCAGGTGGTTGCCAGAGGTTGCAGGTAGTGGAAGCAGGTAGGGAGACTGACAAAAACCTCCGGGAACCGCACGGAAACCTTGGGTTGGTGCGCAAAGGCTCCAGAGTTCAGGTTTCCTAAGTGGGACACATTGCTATAGTAGCTTCACGTTGCTTCAGACCGAATGGAAATTACAAGAGTGTTTTGTCAATGTTACCTGGGGCAAAGCAGTGGTGGATGTGTGTGTGTTTACACAACAGCATCCATTTCCACATTTCTAATTGAGCAGGCGGTGCGTGGCCTTTATTAAATGAACCTGCTATTCCAGACGTTGCATATCGTATTTAACCGGGTCGAATGTCTAGCCACCTGCCCGGGACGATGGCTGCCCTGCCTCTGGCTGAGGGGACGACTAATGAATCTGCTGCGTTTGTTTCCAGCGCTGTGAGCTGTGCCCCCACAAGGACGGTGCTCTCAAGAGAACAGATAATGGAGGTGAGTGACCGTTCATGGGGCAAGTCACTAACAGCGCACACGGTTGTGAAGTCAATGCAAGTTCGGAAATTATCACTGGGCCTGATGGTGTTCTCGGCCCCTCTCCTTGCACCCCCCCCCCTCCCCCTGTGTTGGACCCCCCCCTCCCCCTCTTCTTGCACCCCCTCTCCCCCTCTCCTTGCACCCCCCCCCCCCCCCCTCCCCCCCCTCACCCCCTCTCCTCTCCTTGCCCCCCTCTCCCCCTCTCCTTGCACCCGTCTCCCCCTCTCCTTGCACCCCACCTCCCCCCTCTCCCTTGCCACCCCCCTCTCCCCCTCTCCCTTGCACCCCCCCTCTCCCCCTCTCCTTGCACCCCCCTCCCCCTCTCCCCCTCTCCCCCTCTCCCCCTCTCCCCCTCTCCCCCCCTCCCCCCTTCTCCCCCTCTCCCCCTCTCCCCCTCTCCCCCTCTCCTTCCCCCTCTCTCCCCTCCTCTCCCCTCCCCTCCCTCTCCCCCCTCTCTCTCTCCCTCCTCCCCCCTCCCCCCACCCCTTCCCTCTCCCCCCCCCCCTCTCCTTGCCCCCCCCCTCTCCCCCTCTCCTTGCACCCCCCCTCTCCCCCTCCCCCCTCTCCCCCTCTCCTTGCACCCCCCCTCCCCCTCCCCCCTCCTTGCACCCCCCCTCCCCCTCTCCCCCCTCTCCTTGCAACCCCCTCTCCTTGCTTGCACCCCCCCTCCCTCTCTCCTTGCACCCCCCCCCCCCCCTCCCCCTTGCACCCCCCCTCCTTGCACCCCCCCTCCCCCCCCTGTGCATGCCAACTCCCCCTCTGTGGCGACTTGCACCCCCCTCTCCCCCCTGTCTCCTTGCCCCCCCTCCTCCCCCTCTCCTTGCCCCTACCCCCTCTCCTTGCACCCCCCTCTCCCCTCTCCTTGCACCCCCTGAACGGAAACCCTTGCACCCCCCTCTTTGCACCCCCCCCTCTCCCCCTCCGGTTTGCGCCCCCCTCTCAGGTGGTTCTCTCCCCCCTTGCACCCCCCTCTCTCCCCCTCTCCTTGCACCCCCTCTCCTTGCCCCCACCCCCCGGAAACCTTGCACCCCCCTCTCCCCCTCTCCTTGCACCCCCTCTCCCCCTCTCCTTGCACCCCCCTCTCCCCCCTCTCTCCTTGCACCCCCTCTCCTTGCACCCCCTCTCCGCACCCCCTCTCCTTGCACCCCCTCTCAGTCTCCCCCTCTCCTTGCACCCCCCTGTCCCCCCTCTCCTTCCACCCCCTCTCCTTGCACCCCCCCTCCTGCTGCCCCCCCTCCCCCTCTCATTGCCCCCCTCTCCTTGCCCCCCCCTCTCCCCCTGTGTTGCTTCCCCCCCACCTCTCTGCCTGCCTTCCCCCCCCCTCCCCCCTCCCCATCCAAGCAGGAAGCAGCACTGATTTTCATATCGAATGGCAATGAGGAGTCATGATCATATTGAATGGCGGTGCTGGCTCGAAGGGCCGAATGGCCTACTCCTGCACCTATTGTCTATGGTTCTTATGCCCCTGTCCCACTTAGGAAACCTGAACGGAAACCTCTGGAGCCTTTGCGCCCCACCCAAGGTTTCCGGAGGTTGCAGGTGGTTCCCGGAGGTTGCAGGTAGTGGAAGCAGGTAGGGAGACTGACAAAAACCTCCGGGAACCGCACGGAAACCTTGGGTGGGGCCCAAAGGCTCCAGAGGTTTCCGTTCAGGTTTCCTAAGTGGGACAGGGGCATTACACATTGCTATAGTTGTGGCCAAACCCGTATTTTATCTTCAGTCTACAGTATTTTAGTAAGATTCATCAACAATGTCGCTGTGTGTTCGATGCCTCTATTTATAACCCTCAGGGCCTGCATGTTTCCCCAGATATGTGTGTGTGTGTGTTTGTCGTTGCTTTTCAAACCGTGCCTTGCAGCTTATATTACCTTGAGTTTAGATTGGAAACACGGCCTGGAAACTGGCCCTTCAGCCCACCCTGGCTGTGCCGGCCAGCGATTGCCCCGTACACCAGTTCTATGTTCTCCCCATTTTCGCATCCTACACTGAAGGGGCAGTTTACAGAAGCCAATTGGCCTACAAACCCGCACCTGCGTCTTTGGAGCGTTGGAGGAAAACCGGAGATCCCGGAGAAAACCCACGTGGTCCCGGGGAGAACGTACAAACTCCACACAATCAGCACCCGAGGCGGGGATTGAACCCGGGTCTCTGGCGCTACTCGCTGCACCGCTCGGATGTTACCTATTGCAGCAATGCCATCTGACTCCATAAGCAGTTTTCATTTTTGTCCCCGAAATATTTGACTGCGGGCACTGTCTGTACGGAGTTTGCACATTCTCCCTGTGACCCGAGTGGGTTTTCTCCAGGTGCTCCGGTTTCCTCCCACACTCCAAAGATGCGCAGGTTTGTTGGTTAATTGTCACATGCATAATGTCCCCGATGTGTAAGATTGAACCGGTGTGTGAGTGATTGCTGGTCGGCATGGACTCGGTGGGCCGAATGGCCTGTTTCCATGCTGTATCTCCAAACTAAACTAAACCTCAAGCTATAATCATAGAAACATAGAAAATAGGTGCAGGAGGAGGCCATTCAGCCCTTCGAGCCTGCACCACCATTCATTGTGATCATGGCTGATCGTCCCCAATCAATAACCCGTGCCTGCCTTCTCCCCATATCCCTTGACTCCACCAGCCCCTAGAGCTCTATCTAACTCTCTCTTAAATCCATCCAGTGTCTTGGCCTCCACTGCCCTCTGTGGCAGGGAATTCCATTAATTCACACAACTCTCTGGGTGAAAAAGATTTTCCTCGCCTCAGTCTTAAATGACCTCCCCTTTATTCTAAGACTGTGTGGCCCCTGGTTCTGGACTCGCCCAACATCGGGAACATTTTTCCTGCATCGAGCTTGTCCGGTCCTTTTATAATTTTATATGTTTCTACAAGATCCCCCGTTTCCTTGAAGTTCCCACACTAATCCATCCCACTTGCCTTGGCTTGTATCCCAGAGTCGTGTCCAGTGATCTCGCCTGCCTTCCTTATTGGGCCGGAATCTTGCAGAATGCATTTCAGAAACTCTTGGCTCCCGTCGCCTGTCCCTCCTCTGCCTGTGTGTGGCCCACTCTCCCAGTCTGCATGTGGATGGGTGAAGTCCCGCAGTCATTCCACCCTCTGGCTTTTACACATTCCTGCAGCTTCCCCCCCCCTGCTTGCCGGCATCGAGAACATTCCCAATACTGTGATTACAGTTCCATTGTTCCGTGATGGGCGGCAACAATATTGTGTCTCTGATCATCGCTGAACAACTCAGTCCAGCAGTCCTCACCTCTACACTCCACTGTGACAGCTCTCTCCCCTTCACTCACCCCTCCTCACTACTTGATCGCCGTGATATTCACCATTGTTGTGTGTGCGTGTGTGTATTTATATTGTCTGTGTATATGTTGCTCCCTGTCTGCATGTCACTTAAATCTCTCCCTCTCTCCCCCCCTCTCTCTCCCCCCCCCTCTCTCCCCCCCCCTCCCTCTCTCTCCCCCCCCCCTCCCTCTCCCCCCTCTCCTCCCCCCTCTCTTCCCCCCTCTCTTCCCCCCTCTCTTCCCCCCCTCTCCCCCCCCTCTCTTCCCCCCCCCCCCTCTTCCCCCCCTCTCCTCCCCC
>NC_073403.1:3353596-3373596 GCF_028641065.1 Leucoraja erinaceus | reverse complement strand
TTTAAAAAACAACTCTCGTTGGCCAAAATGCTTTACATTTGTTATAAGAATAGTCTAAACAAACAAACGACAAACATATATACATGTAGCCCTCGATCAGTGGACGTCAGGAAAGGCTTGGGAGTGTAGATAAGATTTTAGTCTTGGCTTAAAGGAGTCGATGGAGGGGGCAGTTTGTTCTGATGGGAAGGGGGATGCTGCTGTTCCACAGTCTAGGAGCTGCAACCGCAAAGGCACGGTCGCCCCTGAGCTTATGCCTAGACCGCGGGTGAATTCCACAGATTCACCACTCTCTGTGTGAAAATATTTTTCCTAATTTTTTTCACACACAGAGTGGTGAATCTGTGGAATTCTCTGCCACAGAAAGTAGTTGAGGCCACACAGTTCATTGGCTATATTTAAGAGGGAGTTAGATGTGGTCCTTGTGGCTAAAGGGATCAGGGGGTATGGAGAGAAGGCAGGGACGGGATACTGAGTTGGATGATCAGCCATGATCATATTGAATGGCGGTGCAGGCTCGAAGGGCCGAATGGCCTCTGCTCCTGCACCTATTGTCTATGTTTCTATGTTATTCTTTACGGTGCCACATGAGTTGACGTTACTTTCTCTATCTTGTGTTTGGTGTCTACAGGATGGGCTCACGTAGTCTGTGCCCTGTACGTACCTGAGGTGCAGTTTGCCAACGTCATCAGCATGGAGCCCATCGTCCTCCAATACGTTCCCCACGAACGCTTCAACAAGGTAACCCCGCCATCTCACAGCATGCCGTTCGCCCACCTCGCTGTAGTCCAGTGGTTCCCAACGTGGGGCGTACGCCCCACAGGGGGGCAATTTGATTTTTAAGGGGAGCAATTGAACGCTACTGGCGAGGCCTGGGTCCAAATTTTCGATTTTTATTTTTTTGGATTTTCCATCAGGTAAACATATGTAGTTTATGTTTTTGATGTTATATTGAGTAAATAATTTTTTGGGGGTAAAAAGGGTCTTTATTGTGTAGTTATTACAATTTTTTAGTAATATCTTGCTTAGAACTTGAACTGTCTTTTGTTTATTTAATTTTTCTTTTTCATGGATGCCATGTTCTTTTGAAGCTTGTTTAAACCAAGGTATTGGCGTTTTAAGCTTCTTCAGCTGAAACGGAGTTCACTTTTTAAATTATATATCACCACATGTGGGGGGGGGGGGGGGGCATCAGGATTTTAGAGGTGATTAGGTGGGCAAAAAAAGGTTGGGAACCACTGCTGTAGTCTAATTGATTGAAGGACGGAGTGTGGGAACAGACGCAAAATTACTCTGCTTCCCAAGATGGCGCCCAAACCAGGCGACTATTTGCGCCCAGATCGACAATCACACATTACAATCAGTCCGCATTCTTAAGGGGCTGTCCCACTGTGTACGAGCTAATTCAAGACCTCTCCCAAGTTTAAAAAAAAAAAAAATCAAACTCATGGTAAGCACCTAGAATGTACGTCGCAGCTCAGGGATGTCTCTTAGCGGCTCGTAACGCTAACGGCAGGTATTCGGGAAACGCGGTAAGCTCGTGAGGTTTTTTCAACAAGTTCTCCACGAGAGCCCCAAGTACCTACGAGCGGCCATTACCGCAATTCTCCGAGTTCGAATCGGGGGAAACTCGGGAGAACTCTTGGATTAACTCGTACAGTGGGACAGGCCCTTTAAATCTCTACTCCTGCAGAAACATTTGTTACTTTGACCAATGACACTGTAACGGCTCGATTCTAACCATGTGTTGTCTTTCCGCTGACTGGTTAGCGCGCGACAAAAGCCTTTCACTGTACCTCGCTACACGTGACAATAAACTAAACTGATCACCATTTGACCCACCGAGTCTGGTTAGGTTAGATATAGCTCTTGGGGCTAATGGAATCAAGGGATATGGGGAGAAAGCAGGAACGTGGATGATCAGCCATGGTCATATTGAATGGCGGTGCTGGCTCGAAGGGCCGAATGGCCTACTCCTGCACCTATTGTCTACATTTCTATGTCTACACCGACCAGCTATCACCCGTTCACACACTAGTTCTATGTTATCCCACTTTCCCCTCCGCTCCCTACATACTAGGGCCAATAAACCTACACGCCCGCACGACTTTGGACTGTGGGAGGAAACCGGAGCTCCCGGAGAAAACCCACGCGGTCACAGGGAGTCACATACAGACTTCGTACAGACAGCACCCGTAGTCAGGATTGAACCTGGATCTCTGGCGCTGTGAGGCAGCGACTCTACCGCTGTGCCACCGTGCAGTACCCTAGTGCCATTCCTGTTTCTAACGGCACATGAGGAAAGATTAGACCGTCTTGATGTGTCTTCTTTGGGAGACGGGGGGGCTGAGAAGAGAGTAAATTGTAGTGAATGAGAATGAAAGGTACGGTGTGATGGCAAGTAGCTGACGTGAGTCACGGTACACATTAATAAATGTCCATGGCCACAAAATGCCGGAGTAACATGGGCAGCATCTCTGGATGGAAGTATTGGATGACGTTTTGGGTTGAGACCCTTCTTCAGACGGCGGCACGGTGGCGCAGCGGTAGAGTTGCTGCCCTACAGTCAATGCAGCGCCGGAGACCCGGGTTCGATCCCGACTCCGGGTGCTGTCTGTGCGGAGTTTGCACGTTCTCCCCGTGACAATGCGTGGGTTTTCTCCGAGATCCTCGGTTTCCTCCCGCGCTCCAGGTAAATCGACTGTAAGAATTGTCCCCTGGTGTGGGAAGGAGCGTGTTGGGGATGGCTGGTCGGCGCGGACACGATGGGCCGAAGGGCCTGTTTCGGCGCTGTATCTCTAACTGTCCACTTCTTTGTGCTCTGCTTGTAGACCTGCTACCTTTGTGAAGAACAGGGGCGTGAGAGAGTAAGGCAGCGACGGGTGCCTGCATGACCTGCAATCGCCATGGCTGCCGGCAGGCATTCCACGTCACCTGGTGAGGACTCCCGCCAAACCTTCCCAAACCTTCCCCAACCTTCCCCAACCGTTTCCAGACTCTTCGGAAGCCCAGCTCCCATTACTTGATATCTGGGGCTGAGTTCCACTGGGGGGTGGCAGATCAGATTCAGATTCAGATTCAGATTCAATTTTAATTGTCATTGTCAGTGTACAGTACAGAGACAACGAAATGCATTTAGCATCTCCCTGGAAGAGCGACATAGCAAACGATTTGAATAAATAATAATAAGTGTCCGGGGGGGGGTGGTGATTGGCAGTCACCGAGGTACGTTGTTGAGTAGAGTGACAGCCGCCGGGAAGAAGCTGTTCCTCGACCTGCTGGTTCGACAACGGAGAGACCTGTAGCGCCTCCCGGATGGTAGGAGGGTAAACAGTCCATGGTTGGGGTGAGAGCAGTCCTTGGCGATGCTGAGCGCCCTCCGCAGACAGCGCTTGCTTTGGACAGACTCAATGGAGGGGAGCGTGGAACCGGTGATGCGTTGGGCAATTTTCACCACCCTCTGCAATGCCTTCCGGTCGGAGACAGAGCAGTTGCCATACCATACTGTGATGCAGTTGGTAAGGATGCTCTCGATGGTGCAGCGGTAGAAGTTCACCAGGATCTGAGGAGACAGATGGACCTTCTTCAGTCTCCGCAGGAAGAAGAGACGCTGATGAGCCTTCTTGATCAGAGTAGATAGGCTGTATATGCTTCCAGCAGAAGGTGGGGGAACATACAGGGCCTGGTGTTAGCGGAGAAGGTGGATGTGGGGAGGAGGTTTCCCACTTGCAGGACAATCGCAAACAGAAAGGGCTGGACATGTATCCAAAAAGGGATTGGAGATGGATTTCATAAATTCTAGGAACAGAATCAGGCCATTCGGCCCATCAAGTCTACTCCTCCATTTATTCATGATCTACCTGTCCCTCACACCCTCGTAACCCCTAACAACCATACTAATCAATAATCTATCAATATCTGCCTTCAAAATATCAATGGACTTGGTCCCCACAGCCTACTGTGGCAACGAACTGTATCTCAGTACAAGTCACGATAATATCATTAAACCAAACCAAACCAAACCAAACCAACTTTGCTAGACTTTACCTTGCACTAAATGTTATTCCCTTTATCCTGTATCTGTACATTGTGGCTGGCTTGATCCTAATCCTGTATTGACTGATCAGCATGCAACAAAACAGCTCTTCACTGTCCCTCCGTGCATGTGACCATAACATGAACTAAACTAAACAGTAAATGGAAGATAGACACAACAAGCTGGAGTTACTCAGCGGGACAGGCAGCATCTCTGGAGAGAAGGCATGTGTGTGACCAGACTGATTCCTGGGATGGCAGGACTTTCATATGAAGAAAGACTGGATAGACTCGGCTTGTACTCGCTAGAATTTAGAAGATTGAGGGGGGGATCTTAAGAAACTTACAAAATTCTTAAGGGGTTGGACAGGCTAGATGCTGTTCCCGATGTTGGGGAATGCCAGAACAAGGGGTCACAGTTTAAGGATAAGGGGGAGATCTTTTAGGACCGAGATGAGGAAAACATTTTTCACACAGAGAGTGGTGAATCTCTGGAATTCTCTGCCACAGAAGGTAGTTGAGGCTACAGTTCATTGGCTATATTTAAGAGGGAGTTAGATGTGGCCCTTGTGGCTAAAGGGATCAGGGGGTATGGAGAGAAGGCAGGTACAGGATACTGAGTTGGATGATCAGCCATGATCATATTGAATGGCGGTGCAGGCTCGAAGGGCCGAATGGCCTACTCCTGCACCTATTTTCTATGTTTCCATGTGACATTTCGGGTGTCTGAAGAAGTGTCTCGACTCGTTGCTTCTCTCCAGAGATGCTGTCTGTCCCGCTGAGTTAAACTGAACCATGGGGCTGGAAGAGAGATATTGTAGACTGCAGTGGACGTAACCAATAAGTTTACTTATGGTTCCAATCGAATGAACTAGAACGGACTAGAATCCAAAATATCGGTAAATCATCTTCTGGGATTTAAGATTCCATTAGACACTAATGCTGTCAACTGGGATTTAAAAAATCCGATGGTGTAGGTTTACCCCTGAGGAACAGCCTGCCGTGTGTTGTCTGAATCTCGATCCTTTGTATTCACTGTGTTCTGATTTGGAACCAGGCCAGAAATGTTTAGCCTTCAGCTGTTTGTAATCGAATCATTAGTAGGTGAGTGCTGTATTCGAGATTAAGATTCATTTGCGGAGAACTATAAAGGAAGCCAAATATCCCCCCCCCCCCACACCAATTATATCCGGGGCTGGGCGCGTCATTTATAGGCATGGCATTTCTGAATCGGTTAGGCAGTATCTCTTTCTTCTATTAATCCATCTGTCAGGGGTGTGCAGTTGGGTCCTGCTAGGTTTTTTTGTTTTTTTTTAATATTTTATTTTATTAGAAGTAAGTAGTCATATGGCACCATATAACCATATAACCATATAACAATTACAGCACGGAAACAGGCCATCTCGGCCCTACAAGTCCGTGCCGAACAAATTTTTTTTTTCCCCTTAGTCCCACCTGCCTGCACTCATACCATAACCCTCCATTCCCTTCTCATCCATATGCCTATCCAATTTATTTTTAAATGATACCAATGAACCTGCCTCCACCACTTCCACTGGAAGCTCATTCCACACCGCTACCACTCTCTGAGTAAAGAAGTTCCCCCTCATATTACTCCTAAACTTCTGTCCCTTAATTCTGAAGTCATGTCCTCTTGTTTGAATCTTCCCTATTCTCAAAGGGAAAAGCTTGTTCACATCAACTCTGTCTATCCCTCTCATCATTTTAAAGACCTCTATCAGGTCCCCCCTTAACCTTCTGCGCTCCAGAGAATAAAGACCTAACTTATTCAACCACCAAAGTGCCTAATATATATCTTCATAATACATTTTATGTACAACTTCTTTTTTTTTTGTTACATTGAAAAAAGATTAGAATAAGAAAAAGAAGTTAGATAGTAAAGGATAGAAAGATGTGAAATATATAGTGTGTGAAGAAAGAAAACGAGTAAATGAAGAAAGTTGAGAGAGAAAATAGTGAAAAGAAAATAAAATAAAAAAGAAAAGGAGATCATTATTTATAATCTTGACCAACCCTCGTCCAGTCCTGAAACAGATACCAGCTAGGTATTTAAACAGCCCGCTGTTATCTCTGACCAGCCATGGTCATCGTCTTGTTGAGAGGGGAATGTTTATGTACCAGTGGCACAGCATAGAAACATAGAAAATAGGTGCAGGAGTAGAGGCCATTCGGCCCTTCGAGCCTGCACCGCCATTCAATATGATCATGGCTGATCATCCAACTTAGTATCCCGCACCTGCCTTCTCTCCATACCCCCTGATCCCTTTAGCCACATGGGCCACATCTAACTCCCTCTTAAATATAGCCAATGAACTGTGGCCTCAACTACCTTCTGTGGCAGAGAATTCCAGAGATTCAACACTCTCTGTGTGAAAAATGTTTTTCTCATCTCGGTCCTAAAAGATTTCCCCCTTATCCATAAACTGTGTGACCCCTTGTTCTGGACTTCCCCAACATCGGGAACAATCTTCCTGCATCTAGCCTGTCCAACCCCTTAAGAATTTTGTAAGTTTCTATAAGATCCCCCCTCAATCTTCTAAATTCTAGCGAGTACAAGCCGAGTCTATCCAGTCTTTCTTCACATGAAAGTCCTGCCATCCCAGGAATCAGTCTGGTGAACCTTCTCTGTACTCTATGGCAAGAATGTCTTTCCTCAGATTAGGAGGACCCAAACTGTACGCAATGCTCCAGGTGTGGTCTCACCAGGACCCTGTACAACTGCAGTAGAACCTCCCTGCTCCTATACTCAAATCCTTTTGAGTATAGGAGCGGTAGAGTTGCTGGTGCCTCTCAGCGCCAGAGACCCGGGTTCGATCCTGACTACAGATGCTGCCTGTACAAAGTCTGTACGTTCTCCCCGTGACCTGTGTGGGTTTTTACCGGGAGCTCCGGTTTCCTCCCACACTCCAAAGACGTACAGGTTTGTAGGGTAATTGGCTTTGGTAAAATTGCCCCTAGTGTGTGTGTGTGTGTGTGTGTGTAGGATGGTATTAGTGTACGGGATGGGCCGCACTGTATCTCTAAACTAATATCTAAACTAGACTCTCACCTCAACCCTTCTCTTCACCATCACTTGTTCCACGGCATTCCTTCCCAATATTCCTTCCCTCCTCCTCCTCCTTCTTCCACAAGATGAGGAAAAAATACTTCTGATGATAGGAATCTGAAATAAAAACGGAGAATACTGGACTACGCAACCCATGGGGCTGCAGACGGAGAGAAGGAAATGGAGTTCTCCGTTTTGGTCGATGACATAGAAACATAGAAAATAGGTGAAGGGGTAGACCATTCTGCCCTTCGAGCCTGCACCGCCAGTCCATAGGATCATGGCTGATCAGCCAACTCAGTATCCAGTACCTGCCTTCTCTCCATACCCCCTGATCCCCTTAGCCACAAGGGCCCACATCTAACTCCCTCTTAAATATAGCCAATGAACTGGCCTCAACTACCCTCTGTGGCAGAGAGTTTCAGAGATTCACCACTCTCTGTGTGAAAAAAGTTCTCCTCATCTCGGTTTTAAAGGATTTCCCCCTTATCCTTAAGCTGTGACCCCTTGTCCTGGACTTCCCCAACATCAGGAACAATCTTCCTGCATCTAGCCTGTCCAACCCCTTAAGAATTTTGTATTTAAGAATGACCTTCCAAAATGTTTTTAGTGTTAGTTTTAGTATTAGAGATACAGCAATGAAACAGGCCCTTCGGCCCACCCTGTCTATGGCAACCATTGATCACCCTTAGTCCAATGTTATCCCACTTTCTGATCCATTCCATTCACACCAAAGCCATTTACCCAACAAAGCCCATCGCTGCTGGAATGTCAGGGGAAAACGGAACAGCTGCAGAAAACCCTTGGCGGTCACAGGGAGAACGTGCAAACTCCACACAGTGGTCCGGGGTCTCCGGCGCTGTGAGGCAGCGACTCTAGCACCACCCCACCGTGCATGGTTACAAGGATAGGAGTATAGTAGTGCAAGGGAATAGAGGGATATGGGTCACTTGCAGGCAGATGAGGTCAATTTAACTTGGCATCATGTACGGCACAGACATGCTGGGCCGAAGGGCCTGTTCCTGCGCTATGTTGTTCCATGTTCTATGGGGTTTATTTGGTATCTAAAAATAATTAATTTAATTACTTTCACGGTACATAACAAAACCGTGGTAACACCCACCGCCACCCCCATCCCCCCCCCCCCCCCCCCCACCCCCCCCCCCACCCCCCCACCATAGTACAAAATCACCAAATGATCTACATTTTCAAACAGCCATGTTACAATCCTTACAAATAGACTAAATCATAGACACGGCATCCCCGGGCGCGTGCTCAGGGCCTGTGCTGCGCAGCTGACAGACGTCTGGACTGACATCTTCAACCTGTCACTTGCCCAAGCAGTTGTCCCCACGTGCCTTAAAGCCACCTCCATCGTGCCGGTGCCAAAACACTCCACTGCGGCAATCCTCAACGACTTCCGCCCAGTTGCACTTACCCCCATCATCACCA
This sequence comes from Leucoraja erinaceus, assembly GCF_028641065.1. Classification (NCBI taxonomy): domain Eukaryota; kingdom Metazoa; phylum Chordata; class Chondrichthyes; order Rajiformes; family Rajidae; genus Leucoraja; species Leucoraja erinaceus. The sequence continues at coordinate 3,365,042 of NC_073403.1, read as the reverse complement.
AGTGCTTCGAGAGGCTGGTCCTGGCACACCTCAAAAGCTGCCTACCCCCCACACTGGATCCCTATCAGTTTGCCTACCGCAAGAACAGGAGTACGGAGGATGCCATCTCAAAGGCACTTCACTCCGCCCTCTCCCACCTCGACAACAGAGACACTTGCGTAAGAATGCTGTTCATCGATTACAGCTCAGCATTCAACACCATTATACCATCTAAACTGATCACCAAACTCGGTAACCTGGGCATCGACCCCTCCCTCTGCAACTGGATACTGGACTTTCTAACCAACAGACCCCAGTCTGTGAGGTTAGACAAGCACACCTCTTCAACCCTCACCCTGAACACCGGCGTTCCTCAGGGCTGTGTGCTGAGCCCCCTCCTCTACTCCCTCTTCACCTATGACTGCACACCTGTACATGGTACTAACACCATCATCAAGTATGCAGATGATACAACGGTGATTGGCCTCATCAGCAACAACGATGAGCTGGCCTACAGGGAGGAGGTCCAGCACTTAGCAGCATGGTGCGCTGACAACAACCTGGCCCTTAACTCCAAGAAGACCAAGGAGCTCATTGTAGACTTCAGGAAGTCCAGAGGCGGCACGCACACCCCCATCCACATTAACGGGACGGAGGTGGAACGTGTTTCTAGCTTCAGGTTCCTGGGAGTCAACATCTCCGATGACCTCTCTGGGACCCACAATACCTCTACTCTGATCAGAAGGCTCATCAGCGTCTCTCTTCTTCCTGAGGAGACTGAAGAAGGTCCATCTGTCTCCTCAGATCCTGGTGAACTTCTACCGCTGCACCATCGAGAGCATCCTTACCAACTGCATCACAGTATGGTATGGCAACTGCTCTGTCTCCGACCGGAAGGCATTGCAGAGGGTGGTGAAAATTGCCCAACGCATCACCGGTTCCACGCTCCCCTCCATTGAGTCTGTCCAAAGCAAGCGCTGTCTGCGGAGGGCGCTCAGCATCGCCAAGGACTGCTCTCACCCCAACCATGGACTGTTTACCCTCCTACCATCCGGGAGGCGCTACAGGTCTCTCCGTTGCCGAACCAGCAGGTCGAGGAACAGCTTCTTTCCGGCGGCTGTCACTCTACTAAACAACGTACCTCGGTGACTGCCAATCACCCCCCCCCCCCCCCCCCCGGACACTTATTATTTATTTATTTTTATTCAAAATCGTTTGCTATGTCGCTCTTCAAGGGAGATGCTAAATGCATTTCGTTGTCTCTGTACTGTACACTGACAATGAAAATTAAAATTGAATCTGAATCTGAATCTGAATCTGAATCTGAAATAACTACCATAGACATAGAAACATAGAAAATAGGTGCAGGAGTAGGCCATTCGGCCATTCGATATGATCATGGCTGATCATCCAACTCAGTATCCTGTACCTGCCTTCTCTCCATACCCTCTGATCCCTTTAGCCACAAGGGCCACATCTAACTACCTCTTAAATATAGCCAATGAACTGTGGCCTCAACTACCCTCTGTGGCAGAGAGTTCCAGAGATTCACCACTCTCTGCGTGAAATATGTTTTTCTCATCTCGGTCCTAAAGGATTTCCCCTCTATCCTTAAGCAGTGATCCCCTTGTCCTGGACTTCCCCAACATCGGGAACAATCTTCCTGCATCTAGCCTGTCCAACACCTTAAGAATTTTGTAAGTTTCTATAAGATCCCCCCTCAATCTTCTAAATTCTAGCGAGTACAAGCCGAGTCCATCCAGTCTTTCTTCATATGAAAGTCCTGACATCCCAGGAATCAGTCTGGTGAACCTTCTCTGTACTCGCTCTATGGCAAGAATGTCTTTCCTCAGATTTGTACTGTCCTTCCTCAGATTCAGACTACCATACAACGATGTCCCTCTCTAACACCACCCGAGCGTGGACCTAACCCCGGTGAAGGGGCATCGAGCTTGGCCAGGCCGAGGAGCAACCCAACCAGGGCATGTCCGGCACTGTGTTGGGTGTGATTGACGTGTGATATGTTTTTATTCTCCAGCGCCCAGATGGCCGGCCTGCTGTGTGAGGAGCAAGGCTCCGAGATCGACAATGTGAAGTATTGCGGCTACTGCAAGTACCATTTCAACAAAGTGGTGAGTCAGTCCAATCCGTTAAGCTTCCAGCTTTCTCTTCTTCCCAACCTCTCCACGCACGCACGCACGCATGGACTGACCCCAAATACTCCTCGCTATACTAGTATAGATTCTGCAGGTCGCTTCCATTCCCGTGAGCATTTCCCTCAGTTCGATCAAGGGAATTTGGTCAACGGCTGATAAACCTAGTGGTGACCAAAGCCATTCCTCCTGCTTCTCTGGCCTGAATGTCATCAATATGAGCAAATGTAGGGGGTTGGACAGGCGAGATGCAGGAAGATTGTTCCCGATGTTGGGGAAGTCTAGGACATGGGGTCACAGCTTAAGGATAAAAGGGGAAATCTTTCGTTCGATGATCGGCTTGGACCCGGTGGGCTGTGTGAATGCCGTATCTCGACATCCAAGCTAAACAACCAAGTACAGAGAAGGTTCACCAGACTGATTCCTGGGATGTCAGGACTTTCATATGAAGAAAGACTGGATAGACTCGGCTTGTACTCGCTAGAATTTAGAAGATTGAGGGGGGATCTTATAGAAACTTACAACATTCTTAAGGGATTGGACAGGGTAGATGCAGGAAGATTGTTCCCGATGTTGGGGAAGTCCAGGACAAGGGGTCACAGCTTAAGGATAAGGGGGAAATCATTTAGGACCGAGATGAGGAAAACATTTTTCACACAGAGAGTGGTGAATCTCTGGAACTCTCTGCCACAGAAGGTAGTTGAGGCCACACAGTTCATTGGCTATATTTAAGAGGGAGTTAGATGTGGCCCTTGTGGCTAAAGGGATCAGGGGGTATGGAGAGAAGGCAAGTACCGGATACTGAGTTGGATGATCAGCCATGATCATATTGAATGGCGGTGCAGGCTCGAAGGGCCGAATGGCCTACTCCTGCACCCATTGTCTATGTTTCTATGTTTCTATGTACCCAGTGTTTCACTTCCTTTTTCATTTCAATCCTAAACGAGGTGACCCAAGATTGGATTTTGGGCAGGCTTGGCTTTAGTGACCTGATATTTATTTGTTGCATTAACGCTGCTGACCATGGAGTGGACACATAAACCGTGGGATGCGTTTCATTGACCCCATAAGCTGCCCGGTAGAAATGACCTTATCGTGTGTGTTCGTGAGTCCTTATTTTTTCGGGAGCTCTGGTCTATTGGAGAAATCTCACAATGTTCAGATAAAACTCTGACACCATGTGCAATGTACTAATGATACAGAGTCATTATATATCATAACAATTACTTTAATCAGAATACATACAGAGGCCATCGAAATGAGTAGTGTAGGCTCCGAATCGTAAGTTGAACGGCTGCCCGCATGTGGAAAACCTGACATGGATTATGGATGTGTTCAAGAAGGAACTGCAGATGCTGGAAGATCGAAGGTACACGAAAATGCTGGAGAAACTCAGCGGGTGCAGCAGCATCTATGGAGCGAAGGAAATAGGCAATGTTTCGGGCCGAAACCCATAGGGTTTCGGCCCGAAACGTTGCCTATTTCCTATAGTGGAGATTGAACTGCAGATGCTGGAAAATCGAAGGTACACAAAAATGCTGGAGGAACTCAGCGGGTGCAGCAGCATCTATGGAGCGAAGGAAATAGGTGACGTTTCGGGCCGAAACCCTTCTTCAATTATGGATTATGGATTATGGATTATGGATCAGGCCATCGGCAGCAAAACCAGACACGGATCAAAGCAGCAATACTGTTTGATCTACAAACGGTACATGAAAGGTCTTTGATCTTGGCAACCGTGGCCTTGGTTTGGTGACAGAACCGGGCATTGTGAACGAGATTCTATTCCCTGGAGCGCAGGAGGGTGAGGGTGCGATCTAATAGAGGTGTACAAGATCACGAGAAGAATAGATCGGGTTGCTGCTTTAGCCAGGTTCGATCCTGACTACGGGCGCTCTCTGTACATAGTTTGTACGTTCTCCCCGTGACCTGCATGGGTTTTCTCCGAGATCTTCGGTTTCCTCCCACACTCCAAAGGTTTTCAGGTTTGTAGGATAAATTGGCTTGGTGTGAATGTGAAATTGTCCCGTGTGTGTGTGCGTGCGTGTGTGTGTGTGTGTGTGTGTGGTTGTATTAGTTAGTGTGTGGGCATCGCTGGTCGGTGCGGACTCGGTGGGTCAAAGACCTTGTTTCAACGGTGTATCATTAAACTAAGTTAAATTAAACACACCTGTCTTCTCCAGAGGAGGGGAAATAAGAACCAAAGGACATAGATTTAAGCTGGAAAGATTTAATAGGAAACATAGAAAATAGGTGCAGGAGTAGAGGCCATTCGCCCTTCGAGCCTGCACCGCCCTTCAATATGATCATGGCTGATCATCCAACTCAGTATCCTGTACCTGCCTTCTCTCCATACCCCCTGATCCCTTTAGCCACAAGGGCCCACATCTAACTCCCTCTTAAATATAGCCAATGAACTGTGGCCTCAACTACCTTCTGTGGCGGAGAATTCCAGACACTCACCACTCTCTGTGTGAAAAATGTTTTTCTCATCTCGGTCCTAAAAGACTTCCCCTTTATCCTTAAACTGTGACCCCTTGTCCTGGACTTCCCCAACATCGGGAATAATCTTCCTGGGTGATGTTTCGGAGAAGGAATGGGTTGACGTTTTGGGTCGAGACCCAACATCGGGAACAATCTTCCTGCATCTAGCCTGTCCAACATCTTAAGAATGTTGTAAGTTTCTATAAGATCCCCCCCCCCCTCAATCTTCTAAATTCTAGCGAGAGACTTAAAGGTGTCGGTGGAGGGGGCAGTTCTGATGGCAAGAGGGATGCTGTTCCACAGTCTAGGAGCTGCAACCGCAAAGGCCACTGCGGTGAAAAATGGTGCGTGGGACTGAATCAGTTCCCCTGTGAGTAACGGGCAAATGTCCTGTATGTGTAACGTCTGCACGGATTGGGGGAGAGTGTGTGGGTCCCAGTTATGGACCATGTTTTTGTCCATCCATCTTCTGCATATACCCCTGGAGGGCAACATGGAGGGAACTGAGGTCAAAGCACAAGCTTGATTCAGGAAACCCGACTCCTCCAAAGGTAGAAAAAAATTGCTGGAGAAACTCAGCGGGTACAGCAGCATCTATGGAGCGAAGGAAATAGGCAACGTTTCGGTCCCGAAACGTTGCCTATTTCCTTCGCTCCATAGATGCTGCTGCACCCGCTGAGTTTCTCCAGCAATTTTGTCTACCTTCGATTTTCCAGCATCTGCAGTTCTTTCTTGAACTTAAGAAACATAGAAATTAGGTGCAGGAGTAGGCCATTCGGCCCTTCGAGCCTGCAACTTGACTCCAAAGGTGCATGGGGATCGCTGGTCGGCACGGAACCGGTGGGCTGAAGGGCCTGACTCCGCGCCATATCTTCAAACTACAGTAAAAGTGATACACTGAATTGGATATCTGTTTGCCTGATTCAATGGAGTGTAGTCTGACTGTACTTTAGAGTTTAGAAAAACAGGCCCTTCGGCCCTCAGAGTCCATGGCGACCCTATATACTAGCACTATCCTACATATTGTTATCGGGCAACTGAGCCATCCAATCAACAACCAGAGACTGGCCCTGCACTGTTCTCTGCCTCATTGGAGACTCTCAGATGATCTTTAATCATATTTTACTGGACTTTATCTTGCATTGGGCGTTATTCACTTTATCATGGATCTGATCCATGTATCTGTCGATTGTGAACATGTATATTCTTTCCGCTGACTGGTTAGCACGCAACATACAATATTTTCATTGAACATTAAACTTAAAAAACACTAGGGGCAACTTACGATTTTACCGAAGCCAATTAATCTACAAACCTGCACGTCTTTGGAGTGTGGGAGGAAACTGACATTGTCACAGGAGAGTGTAGAAACTCCAGACAGGCAACGCCCATAGTCAGGATCGAACCCAGATCTCTGGTGATGTAAAACAGCAACTTATCCATTGTGCCAGTCACTGTGCTGTCCCCAGCAAGGACCCGACATCATCTCCTCCTCTATCCTCCTTTCTCTCTCTCTCCTTCTCTCCCCTCCTCCTTCTCTCCTCTCTCTCCCTCTCTCTCTCTCCTCCCCTCTCTTTCCTTCCCCTTTCCTCTATCCCCCCCCCCTCCCCCTCCCCCTCCTCCCACCTCCGCTCCCTCTCTCTCCCTTTCCCCCCATCTCTCTCCTCCCCCCCCCTCCCCTCTCTCCCCCTCTCCTTCCTCTCTCCTTCCCTCCCTCTCCCTCCCCTCTCTCCTTCTCCCTTTCCCTCCATCTCTCTCCCCCTCCACCCTCTCCCTCCCCCTCCCCTCTCTCCTCCTCTCCTTCCTCTCTCCTTCCCTCCCTCTCCCTCCCCTCTCTCCTTCTCCCTTTCCCTCCATCTCTCTCCCCCTCCCCCCTCTCTCTCCCCCTCCCCCCTCCCCCTCCCCCTCTCTCCCCCTCTCCTTTCTCTCTCCTCTCCCCCTTTCCCTCCCTCCCCCTTTCCCTCTCTCCTTCTCCCCCCCCCCCCCCTCTCTCCCCCCCCCCCCTCTCTCTCGGGCAAGTGCTTGCTTATCGCCAGGCAGGATGACAAATGCTGACACTATTTGGAGGAATTGCCTGAATGGGAGTTGCAGGAAAGTCACTTGAGAATATAAATGGGGGGGGGTATTTTTCAAAGTATCTGCTGGTGGATGTGTCTCCCTGGAGACTCGGAGCTGCCATTCCCCACCATCTGTAGTGCAACCTGTTTATTGTCTTGAAGCTTGTATCTGAGCCCATTTATTATCTTTGAATTCCATAATGCCAAACCATTTCCTATTTGCCTTGTACAAGCTGCCAGATGGCTGGAGGTGCTGGAAGCCTGCAGCACAGACACAAGGGAGCTTAGCGTAACTACAGCCAGCAAGCACAGCAATGCTTCACAACCCACCAGCCCTGAGATTGCTCCTTTAATAACCCACTTATCTGTCCCCTTTAACTTTCACACATGGAGCAGAATTTGGCCCTGAAACATCACCTATTCATTCTCTACAGAGTTGCTGCCCGACCTGCTGAGTTACTCCAGCATTTTGTGTCTGCCTACCATTTTAGGGTTCACCTCCTCTGTGGGACCAGCGTCTCGGTCCCGTGCCCTACGTGAAAGGTGGCGTCTCTGAGTGTTCTGCGTGCCCTGGGTCCGAGGGCTCAGCTGGCGTTTTGGCTCCCGTAATCCCCCAACCCGGGCAAGGGCACTCGAGGATGTTGCCAGGGCTCGAGGGACTGAGCAGCAGGGAGAGGTTGAGTCGGCTGGGACTCTATTCCTTGGCACGCAGGAGGATGAGGGGTGATCTTATATAGTTGTCACAGAATCATGAGAGGAATAGGTCGGGTGGATGCACAGAGTCTCTTGCCTAGAGTAGGGGAATCGAGGTCCTGAGGACTTGTGTTAAAGGTTTCAGGGCTCCCGCAACGGCGACTTCTCCCGCCCGAGTTGCGGGGTCGAAGAGCTCCTGGAGCGGGGCCTTACATCACCGCCCCGCGCGGCTTGGAATGGCCACGGGACTCTGCGAGCGCACGCCGGGGGCTCCAACATCAAGACCCGGTGTGCGACCTCGCACCACCCGGCGTGGCTTTAATGGCCGCGGGACAATCGCCATCGCCAGCCGGGGGCTTTGACTTTGACTCTGACATGGGGGGGGGGGGGGGGGGGAAGAGTGCAGTGGAGAGATAAGTTTTTTTGGCCTTCCATCACGGCGATGTGATGGATGTTTATGTAAATTATGTTGTGTCTTGGGTCTATTTGTTTGTAATGTATGGCTGCAGAAACGGCATTTCGTTTGGACCTCAAGGGGTCCAAATGACAATTAAATTGAATCTTGAATCTTGGAAAAGATTTAATAGGAATCTGAGGGGTAACCTTTCCACACAAAGGGCGGTGGGTGTATGGAACAATCTGCCAGAGGAGGTAGTTGGGGCAGGGACTATCGCAAAGGTTAAGAAACATTTAGACAGGGTTAGACATGGATTCAGATTCAGCTTCAATCTTTATTGTCATTGTGCAGTGTACAGTACAGAGACAACGAAATGCAGTTCGCATCCCACCCACAAGAGCCAACATAGAATAATGAGCAATAAATATATATATCGAGCCAGCACCACCATTCAATGTGATCATGGCTAATCATCCCCAATCAGTACCCCGTTCTTGCCTTCTCCCCATATCCCCTGACTCCGCTATCTTTAAGAGCCCTATCTAGCTCTCTCTTGAAAGCATCCAGAGAACCTGCCTCCACCGCCCTCTGAGGCAGAGAATTCCACAGACTCACCACTCTCTGTGAGTTAAAAGTGTTTCCTCGTCTCCGTTCTAAATGGCTTACTCCTTATTCTTAAACTGTGTGGCCCCTGGTTCTGGACTCCCCCAACATCGGGAACATGTTTCCTGCCTCTAGTGTGTCCAAACCCTTAACAATCTTGCAACGGTCATGTTACAGTTGTACAAGACATTGGTGAGGCCACATTTAGTCATGTGTTCAGATTTGATCTCCCTGTTGTAAGAAATATGTTGTTAAGCTGGAAAGAGAGCAGAGAGGATTTACGGGAATGTTGCCAGGACTCGAGGGCCTAAACTATAGGGAGAGGTTGAGCAAGCTCAGACTTTATTCCTTGGAGCGCAGAAGGATGAGGGATGATCTTATAGAGATATAGGATTGGAATAGATAGGTTAAATGCACGGTCTTTTACCCAGAGTAGGGGAATCAAGAACTTTGTTGCATAAAGAGTGGGAGATATGTGGAACGAACAGTCACAGAAGGTAGTTGACGTCAGTTCCATTTTAACGTTAGAGAAACATTTGGATAGAGACATGGATCGGATAGGTTTCGAGGGATCTTTTTTTTAGCATGATAAAAGATTTAACTTTGAGACTCTTTTTGAATTCAGTAGAAGAAATGTCGGCATGCGTCTAACACAACCCATGATCAAGGCCTCAATGGTTCATTTTCTCACTCGCAAGATAAACTGAGCCCCCTGAATGAGAGAAACGGAGAAGGGTTTGTGTTAATCTTGTATTAACCTCAAAGTTGCGGCACATCGAATTGATAGATGGGGCTCTTTAAAAAATAGCGGAGTCAGGAGATATGGGGGGAAGGCAGGAACGGGGTACTGATTGGGGATGATCAGCCATGATCACATTGAATGGCGGTGCTGACTCGAAGGGCCGAATGGGCTCTACTCCTGCACCTGTTGTCTATTGTCTATTGATGGACGGAGGCCAGAACTGTGGCGAACTGTTGTGAAAATGAGGGAGATTGGAGATGACTGTGGACAAACACGACACATGTTAACAATCCAGTGGTCGCATATCTCATGGATAAAAGAGTGACAGAAGGTTTAGGGTCAATAGTGGACCCCCCCCCCCCCCTCTCCTCAGACCACCCTAACCCCTGGCAACACCTGCGGCTGCCAACGTTTTTCCTCGCACATACTCTAATCTTTTGCCCCAGGAGAGCGTTCTACGACGGGAAAGACAAAACAGTCATTCGGTATCAGGAGTTCCCACCAATGTTCACCATTTGTGTTTTAATGGGCAACCGTGTCAATGCTTCATTTTTGCTTCTGTTTCAAGTTGCTACCAGATCTCTTCCCCCCCTGGAAGAAGGTTCTCTCTTTCAAGTGCACTTCGTAATTCGCCTGAGCCCGTGAATCCGTGTTGAATTATCTTGTCCAAGTCTAATTGCTGTTAATAGTATTGGCCTGTGGTCGATTAGAGGCCATTTGAGGCTCCGGTTTCCTTTCGGGTTTTGTGGTTTAATATTTGCAAGATGTTGCTTGTTCACTGCGATTCTTTTTTTTTTCTGTTCCAAATGTGATTTGTTACATTATGTTTTAAAAAAAAAAAAATGCATGGTAGAATTTTATTGTATTTATTTTTTATTTTTGGACCAGTCCCAGAAATTGGGACATTCAGTTGCAACTGTCGTCATGAACATTGCCAATCATATGGATGAAGCCTCTATGGAGCGAAGGAAATAGGCAACGTTTAGGGCCGAAACCCTTCTTCAGACTGAAGCTTTCCTTCGCTCCATAGATGTTGCTGCACCCGCTGAGTTTCTCCAGCTTTTTTGTGTAACTTCGATTCTCCAGCATCTGCAGTTCCTTCTTAAAAACATATGGATGAAGCCTTTCTTCTCATGGTCCATTGGTCTTAGAGTTTAAGGTGGAATATCTCACTGACCTCCTCTCCCCCTACCAACCCTCACGGTCCCTCAGATCCACATCATCCGGTCTCCTCTCCATCCACAAGTCCAACCTCCGCAGTTTTGGGGACAGAGCCTTCTCCAGGGCAGCTCCCAGGCTCCGGAACTCCCTCCCCCGACTGATCCGCAATTCCGTGTCCCTCACCATAGAAACATAGAAATTAGGTGCAGGAGTAGGCCATTCGGCCCTTCGAGCCTGCACCGCCATTCAATATGATCATGGCTGATCATCCAACTCAGTATCCCGTACCTGCCTTCTCTCCATACCCCCTGATCCCCTTAGCCACAAGGGCCACATCTAACTCCCTCTTAAATATAGCCAATGAACTGGCCTCGACTACCCTCTGCGGGCAGAGAGTTCCAGAGATTCACCACTCTCTGTGTGAAAAAAGTTCTTCTCATCTCGGTTTTAAAGGGTTTCCCCCTTATCCTTAAGCTGTGACCCCTTGTCCTGGACTTCCCTAACATCGGGAACAATCTTCCTGCATCTAGCCTGTCCAACCCCTTAAGAATTTTGTAAGTTTCTATAAGATCCCCTCTCAATCTTCTAAATTCTAGAGAGTATAAACCAAGTCTATCCAGTCTTTCTTCATAAGACAGTCCTTCCAGTCCCGCCTCAAGACCCATCTCTTCACCTCTGCCTATCCTTAGCCCCACGTCCCCCTCCCTTTTAATCTGTGCTTGAATTGCCTCATGTTGTGTTTTGAATTGAATTCTGTCTTTAATTTGTGTACTAGTCATGTCTCTACTATTTATTTCATTCCACTTACATGTTTTTCCTCTACTTGCTAAATTTTTGTAAGGTGTCCTTGAGACTCTTGAAAGGCGCCCATAAATAAAATTTATTATTACTATTATTAATATGGTCTTTGATAGAAAACCAGACTCCATGTATCATAGGAGTTTTCATTCCTGACTGGTTTAGAAACAGCCACAATTGGGATCTGGTCGGGGAAGTTAACAAAGAACCACATCTATCTTGCCAACTTTCCACAGCTTTGTTGAATTGCAACGCAGTGACCTCAAGGGGTCAGGTCAAGTTAGCTGCTGGACGCTCATAGTCCTAGGAGCAGAATTAGGCCATTCGGCCCATCAAGTCTACTCCGCCATTCAATCATGGCTATCTCCCATTACCCTGC
>NC_073403.1:3293596-3348596 GCF_028641065.1 Leucoraja erinaceus | reverse complement strand
GCCATAGAGGGAGTGCAGAGAAGGTCCACCAGACTGATTCCTGGGATGGCAGGACTTTCATATGAAGAAAGACTGGATAGACTCGGCTTGTACACGCTAGAATTTAGGAGATTGAGGGGGGATCTTATAGAAACTTACAACATTCTTAAGGGGTTGGACAGGCTAGATGCAGGAAGATTGTTCCCGATGTTGGGGAAGTCCAGGACAAGGGGTCACAGTTTAAGGATAGAGAAGAAATCCTTTAGGACCGAGATGAGAAAAACATTTTTCACACAGAGAGTGGTGAATCTCTGGAACTCTCTGCCACAGAGGGTAGTTGAGGCCAGTTCATTGGCTATATTTAAGAGGGAGTTATATGTGGCCCTTGTGGCTAAGGGGATCAGGGGGTATGGAGAGAAGGCAGGTACGGGATACTGAGTTGGATGATCAGCCATGATCATATTGAATGGCGGTGCAGGCTCGAAGGGCCGAATGGCCTACTCCTGCACCTATTGTCTATGTTTCTATGTTCCACCTGCATTAGTCAACACACATATGTAAAGACTGGGACAAAATGCAGGCGTCTACAAAAATATTTTTGTTGCATTCTTGGTTCCTGAATGAAATTGCTGCAGCCACGGGGTTTTACACAAACCTGTGGCTTGCTGCCACGCATTCAGACCCTCCAGGAAATTTCCCAGGCAACAGTGGTGCATTGCCAAGTGAATTATTTTTAGCAAACAGCTGTTGTGCTTTCAAAAGCCGCTCCTCTGCAGATCGAATGCGACGGTGCTCCAGCGCTGGCAGCAATGCAGCTCGGCCCACTGTCCGTCTCGCAAAGATTCTCTGCAAATAAATCATTTATCCTCCAATTTTATCAGCGATCTACGCCATTACACATTCAGCGAACCCGCCCCTCTTGTGACCAGCAACGGCAGCCTAGTAACACAGTCTATTGTAATCGGCTGGGATTGTAAGCTGGATTCCAGGTTTGTGGCAGGGTGACCTCTGATGTATTTGCTCTGACAGGGATCCCATAAGCTGTTTAACCCTCTCCACTGAAGGTGGACACAAAATGCTGGAGTAACTCAGCGGGCCAGGCAGCATCGCTGGAGAAAAAGGAAAAGGTGGCCTCTCGGAGTGAGACCCTTCTTTAGATTCCGTACAACTCATCACCTTCCCCACAGCCAACAATGGACCGTTGTGGGCTCCACCTTCTCTTGCTCATCGTTGCTTTTTATTTGCAAAACTTTCATCCATTTGTTGTCTGCACCGTCACTAGTTCACGTTTCCCTCTCCCCCCCCACCCCTGACTCTCAGTCTGAAGATGGATCTCGACCCAAAACATCACCTGTTCCTTTACTCCAGAGATGCTGCCCGACCCGCTGAGTTACTCCAGCGTTTTGCGTCTATATTCGTAATAAATGCTGTTGCGGGCCAGTGAGGCCCACATTCCCTTGAATAAATAATAAATAGAGTTTGTGAGCAGAAGGACAGGATAAACATATGTGCCTGGAAATTCAATCGCAGGTCTATGACCGCCTGGCACCGTGCCAGCTTGTGTGGAAAATGCTTCTGCTATCCTGGTTGCGTTGAGCCGCTGCAGAAACTCACATCAGGGCGAGGGCTGTTCTTTACTATCCCAGTCGATATTCATCTGTAGCATGACCCAGGAGAAATTAGTCCCAGGTATATTCTGCAGCATACCTGTCTTGAGACTTAGAAACATAGAAACATAGAAATTAGGTGCAGGAGTAGGCCATTCGGCCCTTCGAGCCTGCACCGCCATTTAATATGATCATGGCTGATCATCCAACTCAGTATCCCGTACCTGCCTTCTCTCCATACCCTCTGATCCCCTTGGCCACAAGGGCAACATCTAACTCCCTCTTAAATATAGCCAATGAACTGGCCTCAACTACCCTCTGTGGCAGAGAGTTCCAGAGATTCACCACTCTCTGTGTGAAAAAAGTTCTCCTCATCTTGGTTTTAAAGGATTTCCCCCTTATCCTTAAGCTGTGACCCCTTGTCCTGGACTTCCCCAACATCGAGAACAATCTTCCTGCATCTAGCCTGTCCAACCCCTTAAGAATTTTGTAAGTTTCTATAAGATCCCCTCTCAATCTCCTAAATTCTAGCGAGTATAAACCAAGTCTATCCAGTCTTTCTTCATAAGACAGTCCTGACATCCCAGGAATCAGTCTGGTGAACCTTCTCTGCACTCCCTCTATGGCAATAATGTCCTTCCTCAGATTTGGAGACCAAAACTGCACGCAATACTCCAGGTGTGGTCTCACCAAGACCCTGTACAACTGCAGACTTTAGAGATGGAGTGTGGATACAGGCCCTTCGGCCCATCGGGTCCGTGCAGATCAGCGATCACCCCGTACACTAGCGCTACCTTACACACCAAGGACAAGTTTACAACTTGCCAAAGCCAATCAGTCTACAAACTTGCACGTCTTTGGAATGTGGGAGGGAACCGGAGCAGCCGGAGAAAACCCCACGGGGTCACAAGGAGGACGTACAAACTCCACAAAGGCAGTGCCCATGAGTCGACATGATACCAGGGTCTCTCGTGCTGTGAGGCCAGCTGCTCCGCCACTGCGACTTGTTTTGTTCACCAGTATCTGCAGTTCTTTCCCCACACACGAGGGGCAACTTACAGAAGACAATTCACCTATAAACCTGCACGCCTTTATAGTCTGGGAGGAAACCGGAGCACCCGGAGAAAACCCACGCAGACCACGGGGAGAGCGTACAAACTCCGCACAGACAGCGCCCGTGGTCGGGATCGGACCCCGGGTCATTGGCGTTGTGAGGCCGCAACTCTACCGCTGCTCCACCGTGCTTCCCCTCTGTCATTAAACACTTTAATCTAATCTCTTTCCAGGATTTCATAACTCTGTATGCCCCGTGACTGTGGGATTTAAAGGAGAACTTCCTCCCTTTCCCAACTGGGAGGGATGCCGTTTAATTCATATACTTGCCTGTTCTCCTGTGGAACCAATGGACTTGCTCCTGTCACAAATCACCTACCTGGCCTTGCTCGGTTTAGATTTCTTATTGGGACATGTACTGGAGGTACAGTGAAAAGCTTTCTCATGCATTCCCTCCAATCAATTCGAATACCATACATCAACATAATCAAGTCAAGGGCCTTTTTCCGCACTGTATCTAAATTCTAAAGTCCAAACTCGAATAATCACAGCACCAATGCAACATAGAAACATAGAAAATAGGTGCACGAGTAGGCCATTCGGCCCTTCGAGCCTGCACCGCCATTCAATATGATCATGGCTGATCATCCAACTCGGTATCCCATCCTTGCCTTCTCTCCATACCCCCTGATCCCTTTAGCCACAAGGGCCACATCTAACTCCCTCTTAAATATAGCCAATGAACTGGCCTCAACTACCTTCTGTGGCAGAGAGTTCCAGAGATTCACCACTCTCTCTGTGAAAAAATATTTTTCTCATCTCGGTCCTAAAGGATTTCCCCTTAATCCTTAAACTGTGTGGCCCCTTGTCCTGGACTTCCCCAACATCGGGAACAATCTTCCTGCATCTAGCCTGTCCAACCCCGTAAGAATGTTGTAAGTTTCTATAAGATCCCCCCTCAATCTTCTAAATTCTAGCGAGTACAAGCTGAGTCTATCCAGTCTTTCTTCATAGTGAGGAAGGGGTTTAAAGAGGCCTTTGACTTGGGTGACACTGTAGCGGAGCCCCACAGCATCAGAGTTAGATCCTGACCTTGGGTGCTGTCTGTGTGGAGCCTGCACGTTCTGCCTGCAACCGCATGCGTTTCCTCCATGATTGAATGGTGGAGTGGACTAGATGGGCCAATTGGCCTAATTCTGCTCCGAGAACTTATGAACTTAGGTGTGCTGACATACAAAGGGCCTGTTTCCACGCTGCGTGACTTAGCCTCACGGTCAGTTTGTTGTCATGTGTCCCTGTATAGGACAATGAAATTCTTGCTTTGCTTCAGCACACAGAACATAGTAGGCATTTGACTACAAAACAGATCAGTGTGTCCATATACCATAATATAAATATATACACACATGAATAAATAAACTGATAGTACAAATAACAGATAATGGGTTTTAATGATCAGAGTTTTGTCCGATCCAGGTTTAATAGCCTGATGGCTGTGGGGAAGTAGCTATTCCTGAACCTGGTTGTTGCAGTCTTCAGGCTCCTGTACCTTCTACCTGAAGGTAGCAGGGAGATGAGTGTGTGGCCAGGATGGTGTGTGGGTCTTTGATGATACTGCCAGCCTTTTTGAGGCAGCGACTGCGATAAATCCCCTCGATGGAAGGAAGGTCAGAGCCGATGATGGACTGGGCAGTGTTTACTACTATTTTTTGTAGTCTTTTCCGCTCCAGGGCGCTCAAGTTGCCGAACCAAGCCACGATGCAACGGGTCAGCATGCTCTCTACTGTGCACCTGTAGAAGTTAGAGAGAGTCCTCCTTGACAAACCGGCTCTCCGTAATCTTCTCAGGAAGTAGAGGCGCTGATGAGCTTTCTTGATAATTGCGTTAGTGTTCTCGGACCAGGAAAGATCTTCAGAGATGTGCACGCCCAGGAATTTGAAGCTCTTGACCCTTTCAACCATCGACCCGTTGATATAAACGGGACTGTGGGTCCCCCTCCTACTTCCAAAGTCCACAATCAGTTCCTTGGTTTTGCTGGTGTTGAGGGCCAGGTTATTGCGCTGGCACCATATAGACAGTTGCTCGATCTCTCTTCTGTACTCTGACTCATCCCCATCAGTGATACGCCCCACAATAGTGGTGTCGTCAGCGAACTTGATGCTGGAGTTCGCACTGTGATTGGCTACGCAGTCACGAGTATAGAGTGAGTACAGCAGGGGGCTGAGCACGCAGCCTTGAGGTGCTCCCGTGCTGATTGTTATCGAGTCTGACACACTTCCACCAATACGAACAGACTGTGGTCTGTGGATGAGGAAGTCGAGGATCCAATTGCAGAGGGATGCGCAGAGACCCAGTTCTGCGAGTTTGGTAACCAGCTTGGAGGGGATGACTGTGTTAAATGCCGAGCTGCCAACGGCCTGACATATGAGTTTTTGTTGTCCAAGTGGTCCAGTGCGGAGTGGAGGGCCAGCGAGATCGCATCCACCGTTGATCTGTTGTGGCGGTACGCGAACTGCAGTGTGTCCAGGTTTTTGTCGAGGTAGGAGTTGATTTGCTCCATGATCAACCTCTCAAAGCACTTCATCACCACCGGCGTTAGTGCCACTGGTCGATAGTCATTGAGGCTCGTCACCTTACTCTTCTTGGGCACCGGTATAATTGATGCCCTTTTAAAGCAGGTGGGGACCTCAGACCTCAGAAGTGAGAGGTTAAAAATGTCCGTAAAATGTCCTTAAAAACTCCTGCCAGTTGGTCCGCACAGGTTTTTAGAACATGTCATAGTGGGCTGAAGGGCCAGTTCTTGTGCTGTATTGAAGAAGGGTCTCGACCCCGAAACATCACCCATTCCTTCTCTCCAGAGATACTGCCTGTCCCGCTGAGTTACTCCAGCTTACCGCGTCGATCTTCGGTTTAAACCAGCATCTGCAGTTCCTTCTTGCACTGTACAACTAGGCTTCAACTAGGGATGGGAGCGTGCGGGGTGGGAAGAAGCACTTCGAGAACCTGAAATCGTCCTTAAATTTGAAAGCCAAGTTGATTGTAATCCCTGAGAGGAGATGTGAATGAGAGAGATATAAAAGACATCTGGTATTAAGAATTGTTGCATATTCCAAAATATATAATGATCTGCACTGTTCTGTGAGACACATGGCCCTTGGGATTCATTTGCTGCAATCAGTCTGCACATGGACATTAAATCCACAGCCCTGGCCCTCCAAAGCAGTAACTCATTCTTAAGTTCATTTGCAATGGTATTACAGTGAAGTCATTTTTATTACTGCTTCTTACGGGTGATGTGTCGAGAGAGGTTTCACACGTGGTGCTGGAGGATATCTCCGCAGGGTGAGAATCGGCCCACTCTGAACCTACAACTGCATGCACACGATAATAGACAATAGACGATAGGTGCAGGAGTAGGCCATTCGGCCCTTCGAGCCAGCACCGCCATTCAATGTGATCATGGCTGATCATCCCCAATCAGTACCCCGTTCCTGCTTTCTCCCCGTATCCCCTGACTCCACTATTATTAAGAGCCCTATCTAGTTCTCTCCTGAAAGCATCCAGAGAACCTGCCTCCACTGCCCTCTGAGGCAGAGAATTCCACAGACTCACCACTCTCTGTGAGAAAAAGTGTTTCCTCGTCTCCGTTCTAAATGGCTTACTCCTTATTCTTAAACTGTGTGTGTGTGGCCCCTGGTTCTGGACTCCCCCAACATCGGGTCAAGTATGGAGAGAAGGCAAGGATGGGATACTGAGTTGGATGATCAGCCATGATCATATTGAATGGCGGTGCAGTCTCGAAGGGCCGAATGGCCTACTCCTGCACCTATTTTCTATGTTGCATTGGTGCTGTGATTATTCGAGTTTGGATTCGGGAACATGTTACCTGCCTCTAGTGTGCATAAGCCCTTAACAACCTTATATGTCTCAATGAGATGCCCTCTCATCCTTCTGAGCTCCAGAGTGTACAAGCCCAGCTGCTCCATTCTCTCAGCATATGACAGTCCCGCCATCCCGGGAATTAGCCTTGTACTTCTGTGCTTCAGTTAACACAGAGCCAACAAGGTGGATATAGATTCATGTAAGTCACACTAACATGTGCCACGGTGGCACAGTGACAAGAGTTGCTGCCACACAGCATGGAGATTTGGACATTCTCCCCGTGACCTGCGTGGGTTTTCTCTGGGACGTCAGGTTTCCACCCATATTATTCCAAAGACATGCAGGTTTGCAGGCTAATTATGCTTGGTAAAATTGTGGATTGCGTAGGATAGTGTTATGGTGCTGGGATTGCCAGTTAGTGCGGACTCGGTGGGCCGAAGAGCCTGTTTCTGTGCTGTACCCCTAAAATTAAAAGGGAAAATGTAACTATTCCCTGTACAAATGCTGCCTGACCCGCTGAGTTCCTCCAGCACCATGTGTATTGCATTTACCCTATCCAGTCCTCTAAGGATCTTAGCTGCTTCAACATCTCGAACAAAGGCGAGATGCAGTAGAGGAAAGAGATAAGAAGTTTAGTAACATGGTGTCAAGATCATACACTAGGTTGGAGCGCTGATCTCCCAGCCTACCTCATTATGGCCCTAGCACTTTTTTTATATCTGTACTTTCTCTGGAGTTGCAATACTACAACGCTGTATTCTGTACTCTGCACTATCAGGACGAGGTTGGCCTTGTTACATTCATTTCTGGAATATTTTGAATGGACAGCAAGCAAACAAAGTTTTGTTTAGTCTAGAGGTACAGTGTAGAAACGGGTCCATCGGCCCACTGAGTCCATGCTGGCCAGCGATCCCCGCACACTAACACTATCCTACACACACTAGGGTCTCCAAATCTGAGGAAGGACATTATTGCCATAGAGGGAGTGCAGAGACGGTTCACCAGACTGATTCCTGGGATGTCAGGACTGTCTTATGAAGAAAGACTGGATAGACTTGGTTTATACTCTCTAGAATTTAGGAGATTGAGAGGGGATCTTATAGAAACTTACAAAATTCTTAAGGGGTTGGACAGGTTAGATGCAGGAAGATTGCTCCCGATGTTGGGGAAGTCCAGGACAAGGGGTCACAGCTTAAGGATAAGGGGGAAATCCTTTAAAACCGAGATGAGAAGAACTTTTTTCACACAGAGAGTGGTGAATCTCTGGAACTCTCTGCCGCAGAGGGTAGTCGAGGCCAGTTCATTGGCTATATTTAAGAGGGAGTTAGATGTGGCCCTTGTGGCTAAGGGGACCAGAGGGTATGGAGAGAAGGCAGGGATCGGATGTCCTACACATCATGGACAATTTTATTTCATTTTTACCAAAACCAGTTGCCTCATTACTCAAACTATCTACTTCCCATTGCAAAATGCCTATGGCCTCATCGCAACATGTCCTTCTACTTATTTCCAAATGACGAATGCAAGAACCACAAACTAGGCAGAGGAGCAGATGCAGTTCTGGTGAAACACCTTAAACCAAATGCACAGATTTGTTTATAGGCAATAGACAATAGGTGCAGGAGTAGGCCATTCGGCCCTTCGAGCACAGCACCACCGTTCCTGCCTTCTCCCCATATCCCCTGACTCCGCTATCTTTAAGAGCCCCATCTAGCTCTCCCTTGAAAGCATCCAGAGAACCTGCCTCCACCGCCCTCTGAGGCAGAGAATTCCACAGACTCACCAATCCACAGACACGCTAGAATTTAGAAGATTGAGGGGGGATCTTATAGAAACTTACAAAATTCTTAAGGGGTTGGACAGGCTAGATGCAGGAAGATTATTGTGGAAGTCCAGAACAAGGGGTCACAGTTTAAGGATAAGAGGGAAGTCTTTTCGGACCGAGATGAGGAAAACATTTTTCACACAGAGAGAGGTGAATCTCTGGAATTCTCTGCCACAGAGGGTAGTAGAGGCCAGTTCATGGGCTATATTTAAGAAGGAGTTAGATGTGGCCCTTGTGGCTAAAGGGATCAGGGGGTATGGAGAGAAGGCAGGTACGGGATACTGAGTTGGATGATCAGCCATGATCATATTGAATGACGAATGGTGCAGGCTCGAAGGGCCGAATGGCCTCTACTCCTGCACCTATTTTCTATATTTCTATCTCTGTGGGAAAAAGTGTTTCATCGTCTCCGTTTATACCAAACCAATTATGTTCACACCGAGTCCACGCATCTGTACGTCCTTGGAGTTTGGGAGGAAACCCGGAGATCCCAGAGTAAACCGACGCAGGTCGCGGGGAGAGCGGACAAACTCCCCACAGACAGCGCCCGGCCGTGGTCAGGATCGAACCCGCGTCTCTGGCGCTGCGCTGTGCCGCCCTGTGTGTATACACCCTGCACGGTTTGGGCGACGTGGGGTTAATAAATAACGCCGTGCTCAGGCAGGCGCGAGTCTGCTGTGGTTTCGCATTCCCTGCTGCTCAGCCATCCATCAGTGTAATTGGGTGCGATGCCTTTTGCCTCTGTTACTGCTGTAGTGTAGTCGTGTCCTCCCACAGCTGATGTGGGAAATGCAGACCAGTGTAGTGGCATCGCCAAGCTGCTGTTGCTGCTGCTGAGCCACCACCCGGAGTGTTTGTACACGCCCTCCGACGGACTGCACTCCCAGCCCAGCCCAGCCCGGCCCAGCCCAGCCCAGCCCTGCCGCGGGGAGATTACACCCCCTGTCATCCCGTTGGAGGTGAGCCGTGTGTACACACTACCCCCTCCCTCCCTGACCCCCCCCCCCCCCCCCCCCCCCCCCCCGCCTCCCACAGAAACAAGTCCCTGATCATTCCTCTTCCTGTCAGCAGAATGCACAGGTTTGTCAACTTGAATATGCCGCAGAGCACCAGTGGGTGGGGGGTGGGAGAGGGGTGGGGGGGGAATGCTGTCGTGTTGCTTGGCATGTCTCTCTCTCTCTCTCACTGCTCATTTGTCTCTTTCTCATGAACTCTGTCTATCTGTGTCCCTCGCTTTTCACTGTTTTTGTACACGTATCTCTCTGCCTCTCTTGTTGACTCACTGCTCCTGCCAGTTGCTCTCCAGTTGACACTGTCTCTCAGCTCTCGGTCTCTGTTTCTTAGTGTCCATGTTTTTCTGTGACTGTGTCTATGTGTGGAGTGTGTCTGTGTGTGTGGGTCTGTGTGTGTGAGCGTGTGTCTGTCTGTGTGGTGTGTGGGTCTGTGTGTGTGGGTCTGTGTGTGTGTGTCTGTGTGTGTGTGTGTGTGTGTGTGTGTGTGTGTGTGTGTGTGTGTGTGTGTGTGTTTGTGTGTGTGTGTGTGGGTGTGTGTGTGTGTGTGTGTGTGTGTGTGTGTGTGTGTGTGTGTGTGTCTGTGTGTGTGGGTCTGTGTGTGTGTGTGTCTGTGTGTGTGGGTGTGTGTGTGGGTGTGTGTGTGTGTGAGCATGTGTGTCTGTGTGTCTATGTGTGTGTGTGTGTGTGTGTGTGTGTGGGTGTGTGTGTGTGTGTGTGTGCGTGTCTGTGTGTGTGTGTGGGTCTGTGTGTGAGCGTGTGTGTGTGGGTCTATGTGTGTGTGTGAGCATGTGTGTGTGGGTCTATGTGTGTGTGTGAGCATGTGTGTGTGGGTCTATGTGTATGTGTGTGTGTGTGCATGTATGTGTGTGTGTGTGTGTGGGTGTGTGCGTGTGTGTGTGGGTCTATGTGTGTGTGAGCATGTGTGTGTGTGTGAGCGTGTGTGTGTGTGTGTGGGTGTGTGTGTGTGTGTGTGTGTGTGTGTGTGTGTATGTATGTGTGTGTGTGTCTATGTGTGTGTGTGTATGTGCGTGTGTGTGTGTGTATGTGTGTGTGTGTATGTATGTCTGTGTGTGGGGGTCTATGTATGTGCGAGCGTGTGTGTGTATGTGCACAAATCCTTCTCCACAATGGAGGTCACTTCCGGGTGGGAGCAGTGCTGGGTGGATATTCAGGAAACAGTGGGGAGCAGCTCGTGTGGGGAAGGGAAGTTGTTGCAGTGTGTAGCCCATGTTTACAGCTTTTCCCAGCTGCAGCTTACTGATCTGTTTAATGGCCAGTCTGGTTTATCTTGTTTGGGGTGAAGCTGGAGTGGGAGGGAGCTGCAGTAACTGGAGTTTGCTGTTGCTACTCTGGGCTGTGTGGGGGGGGGGAAGGGTTTGAGAATCCAATCCGGTGCTGTTTCAGTTGCACGGGTTAGACAGGAATGTGAAGATCAGCACAGCCGAGTTTTGCTTCGTTTCAGGAAGATAGTTGCGTGCTTTGATGCTGGGGGCGGGAGGGAGGGGAAGGGGAAGGGGACGGGAACAGTGTAGGAAGGAACTGCAGATGCTAATTTAAAACAAAGACAGACACAAAAAGCTGGAGCAACTCAGCAGGACAGACAGCATGTTCAAGAAGGAACTGCAGATGCTGGAAAATCGAAGGTAGACAAAAGTGCTGGAGAAACTCAGCGGGTGCAGCAGCATCTATGGAGCGGAGGAAATAGGCAACGTTTCGGGCCGAAACCCTTCTTCAGACAGCATCTCTGGAGAAAAGGTGCAGCAGGCAGTGAAAAAAACTAATGGTATGTTGGCTTTCATAGCAAAAGGATTTGAGTATAGGAGCAGGGAGATTCTACCGCAGTTGTACAGGGTCTTGGTGAGACCACACCTGGAGTATTGCGTACAGTTTTGGTCTCCTAATCTGAGGAAAGGCATTCTTGCCATAGAGGGAGTACAGAGAAGGTTCACCAGACTGATTCCTGGGATGTCAGGCCTTTCATATGAAGAAAGACTGGATAGACTCGGCTTGTACTCGCTAGAATTTAGGAGATTGAGGGGGGATCTTATAGAAACGTACAACATTCTTAAGGGGTTGGACAGACTAGATGCAGGAAGATTGTTCCCGATGTTGGGGAAGTCCATGACAAGGGGTCACAGTTTAAGGATAAAGGGGAGATCCTTTAAGACCGAGATGGGGAAAAAAAATTTCACACAGAGAGTGGTGAATCTATGAAATTCTCTGCCACAGAATGTAGTTGAGGCCACAGTTCATTGGCTATATTTAAGAGGGAGTTAGATGTGGCCCTTGTGGCTAAAGGGATCAGGGGGTATGGAGAGAAGGCAGGTACAGGATACTGAGTTGGATGATCAGCCATGATCACATTGAATGGCGGTGCAGGCTCGAAGGGCCGAATGGCCTCTACTCCTGCACCTATTGTCTATGTTTCTATGTGTTCTATGAAAACGAATATGTTACTTTTCGGGTCGAGGCGCTTCTTCAGACTGAGAGTCAGGGGGAGAGGGAAAAGGGGTGTGGACGACACAGAGAACAAATTAATGAAAGATATGCAGAAAGATATGATATAGGAAAGGTGGAGCCCACAATGGTCCGTTGCAGGCTGCGGGGTAGGTGATAACGAGTGAGGTGAGCAGTGAAAGTCGCCAGTCGTGGGTGAGGTGAGAAGATAATGGTGCGGAGAAGGAACTAGCAGGATGCACATTTGCTGGGGGGGTGGAATTTCACAGGGATGTGTTCAGTGTGTTAATCACAGCCATGCA
Organism: Leucoraja erinaceus; assembly: GCF_028641065.1. Lineage (NCBI taxonomy): Eukaryota > Metazoa > Chordata > Chondrichthyes > Rajiformes > Rajidae > Leucoraja > Leucoraja erinaceus. The sequence goes on along the minus strand of NC_073403.1, from coordinate 3,336,478 downwards.
TCAGGTCCGTGGCTTTGCACATCTGCAGTTTCCGTGGGCAGCTGTTTGAAGGACGAATTCATCTATTTGTGTCTATCTTCGGTTTAAACCAGCATCTACAGTTCCTTCCTACACACTGTCTATTGTGAGGTTGGCCCTGCCCTATCTAATAGGAGCAGAATTAGGCCATTCGGCCCATCTCTCCCATTCAATCACGGCGGCTCGTCTCAACCCCATTCTCCTGCCTTCCCCCCCCATCAAGCTTGACACCTGTACCAATCAAGAATTTAAGTATCTCTGCCTGAAAAATATCATTTGACTTGGCCTCGCATTCCACAGATTCACCACCCTCTGCCTAAAGAAATTCTTCCACATCTCCATCATAAAGGAATGTCCTTTAATTCTTAGGTTATGACCTCTAGTCCTAGACTCTTCCCCCCCCCTAGCAGAAACATCCTCTACACATCCATTAATAAGACACCCATACATGCATGGGTAGGACAGGCTTGCAGGGATACTGAGTTGGATGATCAGCCATGATCATATTGAATGGCGGTGCAGACTCGAAGGGCCGAATGGCCTCTACTCCTGCAATATTTTCTATGTTTCTATAATGTGAACAGGTGGGACTAGTGTAGCTCTTTCTCCCCTCCCCCACCTAGTGGAAACATCCTCTCCACATCCATAGATAGGACATCCATAGATGCATGTTGGGCCGAAGGGCCTGTTTCCACACTGTAAGACCCTATGACTATCCACTCCATCCAGGCCTTTTATCATCGAGGCAGTCCGTCTATCTGTGCAGCATTAAAGCCAGCTCCCACTATCTCCTACCCTCCCTCTCCCAGCCCCAGTCCCAGGTGAAGTCTTGCTGTGGGCCCCATCCTCTTGCCCTTCCCTGCTCCTGCACATGTCTTTGATGGTCGTGAAGGTGAATGGTATCTCATGCATGTTAGTTTAGACTTACTTTAGGACGGTTAGGGTTACGGTTAGGGTTTAGGCACGCCTGCCCTGTTACTTGCTTTCCAAACCGTTGCTCCTCTCAATTGTTATTGCAAGCAGGAAGAGTTTCATTGAAACCAGTCTGGGACGCGGAGGCTGGAGGCAGATTTCACATCGGCAGGGGGTGTAATTTGCAAGGGATGGAGTGGAGGGGCCAGTGGGGACAGGGATCCCATGTGGGCACTTTGATCTGTGTGATGGATATTAAAAATATCTGCCTTGCATGCCCATCTGCAGTAATCTGAAATTGCTGCAGGTTCTGATGTGGATCTGGTGTCTGTTTCCTGAGGCACCGTGTCAGGAGTTTCAGTGGAGGATTGCGAGCAACAGGACTTTTTAATTTTGGGCTAGGATTTTTATTTTTTTGATCCCTCCCAGGAAAGGAAGGAACTGCAGATGCTGGTTGACATCGGAGATAGACACAAAAAGCTGGAGTAACTCGGCGGGTCAGGCAGCATCTCTGGAGAGAAGGAACGGGTGACGTTTCGGGTCGAGACCCTTCTTCAGACTGATTCCCTTCCCAGTTTAAGATCTTTCTAGAACCTAAACTTTCTAATACTCTCTAGAATTTAGGAGATTGAGAGGGGATCTTATAGAAACTTACAAAATTCTTAAGGGGTTGGACAGGCTAGATGCAGGAAGATTGTTCCCGATGTTAGGGAAGTCCAGGACAAGGGGTCACAGCTTAAGGATAAAGGGGAAATCCTTTAAAACCGAGATGAGAAGAACTTTTTTTCACGCAGAGAGTGGTGAATCTCTGGAACTCTCTGCCACAGAGGGTAGTTGAGGCCAGTTCATTGGCTATATTTAAGAGGGAGTTAGATGTGGCCCTTGTGGCTAAGGGGATCAGGGGGTATGGAGAGAAGGCAGGTACGGGATACTGAGTTGGATGATCAGCCATGATCATATTGAATGGCGGTGCAGGCTCGAAGGGCCGAATGGCCTACTCCTGCACCTAATTTCTATGTTTCTATGTTTCAAGAATGGTGGTGCAGCTGTAATCTTGCTGCCAGCGAACTGGGTTCGATCCTGACTACGGGTGCTGTATGCATGAAGTTTGTACGTTCTCCCTGTGGCTGTGTGGGGTTTTTAACTGGGCGCTCCAGAGTTTTAGTTTATTGTCACGTGTACAGTGAAATGTTTTTTTGTAGCGTGGTATCCAGCCAGCAGAAAGGCTGTACATGATTACAATCGAGCCGTCCACAGTGTACAGATACAGGATAAAGGGAATAATGTTTACTGCAAGATAAACTCCAGTAAAGTCCGATTAAAGATAGTCCGAGGGTCTCCAATGAGATGAATGGCAGCTCAGGACCACTCTAGTTGTTGCCCCTTAAGGACAAGGGGGAAATCTTTTAGGTCCGAGACATTTTTCACACAGAGAGTGGTGAATTTGTGGAATTCTCTGCCGCAGAAGGTAGTTGAGGCCACAGTTCATTGGCTATATTTAAGAGGGAGTTAGATGTGGCCCTTGTGGCTAAAGGGATCAGGGGGTATGGAGAGAAGGCAGGGATGGGATACTGAGTTGGATGATCAGCCATGATTATATTGAATGGCGGTGCAGGCTCGAAGGGCCGAATGGCCTACTCCTGCACCTATTTTCTATGTTTCTATGTTGATAGGATGGTTCAGTTGCCAGTTGCCACGCAGTCACAGGGAGAATGTACAAACCTTCATCCGAGCAGCATGTGTTTCTTCCCTGCGGAAGAAACACATGCTGCTCGGATGAAGGTTTGTACATTCTCCCTGTGACTGCGTGGGTTTCCTCCAGGTGCTCCGGTTTCCTCACAGATCCCAAATTCGTGCGGGTTTGTAGGTCAATTGGCCCTCTGTAAGTTGCCCCCTAGTGTGTGTGGGGAGTGGAAGCCAGTGGGATATCACAGAACTAGTGTGAACAGGTGATCGATGGTCGGTATTGACTCGGTGGGCCGAAGGGCCTGTCTCCATGCTGCGTCTGTCATAGATTTAATGATCATGCTCTCCTTCGCCAGATGGGAATTCTTTCTGCATCTGTTCTATCTCATAGGTAGACACAAAAAGCCGGAGTAACTCAGCGGGACTGAAGAAGGGTCTCGACCCGAATCATCACCCGTTCCATCTCTGCCGGTCCCGCTGAGTTACTCCAGCTTTTTGTGTCTATCTTCGGTTTAAACCAGCGTCTACAGTTCCTTCCTACACAATTCTGTCCCATAATTTGAAAGACTTCGATGAGGTCATCTCTCACTTGCGTTTCCTCGAGGGGAAAGAGATCCCAGTCCGTTTCTCCTTTCCTGATTCCGACACCTTACATCAGACTTATAAATCTCCTCTGTGTAAAGCATTAATCCTCTCCAGAGTTTGTATGACTGGATGAACTTTGAGAGATCGGTGGCAGGCAGCAAGCAAAAACTTGAAATCAAATCCACAGATGATTCACAGGCAGGAGATCTGGAGTCTTTTTTACATTCAGTTGCACTGAGTAGTCACGGTTTATCTTGATCAGACTTGCTGTCTTTTGTTTGTGTTTGGTTTACTGTTACGTGTATCGGGGTACAGAGAAAAGCTTTTTCATTGCCTGCTACCCAGGCAGCAGACATGATTATAGGACAGCCACGGTGGAGTTGCTGCCTGACAGCGCTTGCAGCACCAGAGTCCCGGGTTCGATCCCGACTACGGGCGCTGTCTGTACTGAGTTTGTACGTTCTCCCCGCGACCGTGATCTTCGGTTTCCTCCCACACTCCAGAGTTGGGCAGGTATGTAGGTTAATTGGCTTGGTGTATGTGTAAATTGTCCCTTGGGTGTGTGTGTGTAGGATAGTGTTAATGTGCGGGGATCGCTGGTCAGTGTGGACTCGGTGGGCCGAAGGGCCTGTTTCCGTGCTGTATCTCTGAACTACACTAAACTAATCGAGCTGTCCACAGTGTGCAGATACAGGATAAAGGGAATAATGTTGCAAGATAGAGTCCAGTAAAGTCTGTGGAAGGGTGCTGACCCCAAACATCACCCATCGTTTTTAGCTTAGTTTAATTCAGAGTTACAGCGTGGACACAGGCCCTTCGATCGACCAGCGATCCCCGCACCCCAACACTACCAGACAAGCCAATTGACCCACAAACATGTCCGTCTTTGGAGTGTTGGAGGAAACTGAAGATCTCGGAGAAAACCCGCGCAGGTCACAGGGAGAACGTAAAGGGCCTGTCCCACTTGCATGCGTTTGGCGCGACCAAACGTGGTCGCTTGAGGCGTAAGGGCACCGTATAGGCCGCGCGGGGCCCGTCCCACTTAGAAGCGCGGAGTTGTGCGGGGCTGGTCCCGACATCGCGCGGGGCTCCGCAAATCTGACAGTGTCCCGAAATCTTCGCTCGCCAACGGCCTGTCCTCACGCACGCACATTGCGGTCGTACGCAGCGTCTTGGCGGCGTACGCCTAGCGCGTGGCGTGATGACGTCACCGCCCGACGCCGTGGGACGCCCAAATTCAGTCGGCCCGCCTCCTGCCCAGCTGATTGGTCAGCATGACGCAAATGAAGCCACGCGAGTACTTAGCGTGAACTCCACTTCCGTTTGGTCGCGCCAAACGCACGCAGTCGCACGCTAGTGGGACAGGCTCTTAAGCCTGTAAACCACTCTGTTTGGATCAGGTGCAGAACAGCACTTGTGTGTGCTCCTCCCGTAGTGCTCAGGTGTTGGGGTGAGATTCCCATCTACGTGGCATTAAAGATGGGGACCGCTGTCGATGAGAGAGTGCTGATGCTTGACACTTCTCATCCCGCCCACTGCCATCCCTGGTGGTTAACTGTAAACTGCTCCCCAATGTCTAGGGACGTGATGTGCAAGAAAGGACTGCAGATGCTGGTTAAAACCGAAGGTAGACACCAAATGGTGGAGTAACTCAGCGGGTCAGGCAGCATCTCTGAAGAGAAGGAATGGGTGACATTTCAGGTCGAGACCCTTCTTCAGACTGATGTAGGATGTGAAACTGGGATAGCATGGAACTGGTGTACGGGGGTGAGCGTTGGTCGGCATGGATTTGGTGGTCTCCGCGCTGCGTCACTGAACTGAACTAAATAATAGGGAGACAAAATTGCTGGAGAAACTTAGCGGGTGAAGGCAGCATCTATGGAGCGAAGGAAATAGGCAACGTTTCGGGCAGAAACCCTGAAGGAAATAGGCAATGTTTCGGGCCGAGTTTCTCCAGCAATTTTGTCTACCTTCGATTTTCCACCATCTGCAGTTCCTTCTTGAACTAAATAACAGCTGCGTGTGACTATACCTTGTGGTACTCAGTTCATCCCTCAAGGGGCAGGAAGGCACAGAAACAGCTACTGCGGCTTTAGGGAGTGGTGGGAGCCCCTGAGGAGGGTAAACAAGGCTGCTGTTCACTCTGCTCAACCAAAACAAACCTCTCTCTCTCCCCCCACACCTCTTTCCCCCACCCTCGACCCAGCTCTACATTGAAGAGGGCTGCACGGTGGCACAGCGGTAGAGTTGTTGACTTGCAGCGCCAGAGACTCGGGTTCGATCCTGACTGAGGGTGCTGTTTGCACGTCTTCCTCCGGCTCCTCGAGGCCCTTCAGTCCAACTTGCCCACAACGGCCAACATGTCCCAGCTACACTAGTCCCACCTCCACACGTTTAGTCCACATCCCTCCAAACCTGTCCTATCCATGTACCTGTCTAACAGGGATAGTCCCTGCCTCAACCACCTCCTCTGGCAGCTCGTTCCATACCTTTGTGTGAAAAAGTTACCCCTCAGATTCCTAGTAAATCTTTTCGCCGTCACCTTAAACCTGCGTCCTCTGGTCCTTGATTCCCCTACTCTGGGCAAGAGACTCTTTGTGCATCTTTCCCGATCCATCCTGGGATGTCAGGACTTTCATATGAAGAAAGACTGGATAGACTCGGCTTGTACTCACTAGAATTTAGAAGATTGAGGGGGGATGCTATAGAAACTTACAAAATTCTTCAGGGGTTGGACAGGCTAGATGCAGGAAGATTGTTCCCGATGTTGGGGAAGTCCAGAACAAGGGGTCACAGTTTAAGGACAAGGGGGGAATCTTTTAGGACCGAGATGAGAAAAACATTTTTCACACAGAGAGTGGTGAATCTGTGGAATTCTCTGCCACAGAAGGTAGTTGAGGCCACAGTTCATTGGCTGTATTTGGTGGAATGAGCTTCCAGTGGAAGTGGTGGAGGCAGGTCCGTTGGTATCATTTAAAAATAAATTGGATAGGCATATGGATGAGAAGGGAATGGAGGGTTATGGTATGAGTGCTGGCAGGTGGGACTAAGGGAAAAAAAGTTGTTCGGCATGGACTTGTAGGGCCGAGATGGCCTGTTTCCGTGCTGTAATTGTTATATGGTTATATTTAAGAGGGAGTTAGATGTGGCCCTTGTGGGTAAAGGGATCAGGGGGTATGGAGAGAAGGCAGGTATGGGATACTGAGTTGGATGATCAGCCATGATGATATTGAGTGGTGGTGCAGGCTCGAAGGGCCGAATGGCCTACTCCTGCTCCTATTTTCTATGTTTCTATTCCTCTCATGATTTTACATACCTCTATCATCCCTCATCCTCCTGCGCTCCAAGTAATAGAGTCCCAGCCTCCTCTACTGTGTTGCCAATGTGGTCTCAGAGGGTTAATAGAATTTGTTGGACTCCTTAATGGAGAACAGCTGCCTGAATTATTCCGTGAAAGAGCTACTGCGATTTAACCTCATTATGATGTAAACCTGTTTGACAGCTTTCTGGCGATTAGTCTGCCTTCTAAATCCTCTTGAACAGCAAGTTGCAATGACAGAGACCTTCTAACCTAATAAACGCTTCCCCTGGTATTCCTCTGTTGCACTATCAGCTAAAATCTGACACTTAGAGACAGATCGAGAAATGTTGAGGCAAGCGGTGAAAAGTCGCAGCAACTTAAGATGTAACTTAAAGGAAGACAGAGAGAGTAAGGCCCCTGTCCCACTATGCGAGTTTCCCCAAGAGCTCTCCCGAGTTTAAAAAAAAGTAAGCGGGTACGTCGGAGCTCGATACGTCTCTTAGCGGCGCGTAACGCTAACGGCAGGTACACGCAGTAAGCTCGTGAAGTTTTCTCACCCGTGCGGAGAGTATCCACGAGAGCCCCGAGTAAGTACGAGCAGCTATCACCGTAATTCTCCGAGTTCGAATCGGGGGAAACTCGGGAGAGCTCGTGAATTACCTCGTACAGTGGGACAGGGGCTTTAGGGAGGGAATTTCAACCTGTCACTGTCCCCCACTTATCCCACACCCCTTTAGTTTAGTGATAGAAACATAGAAAATAGGTGCAGGAGTAGGCCATTCGGCCCTTCGAGCCTGCACCGCCATTCAATATGATCATCCAACTCAGTATCCCGTACCTGCCTTCTCTTCATACTCTCTGATCCCCTTAGCCACAAGGGCCACATCTAACTCCCTCTTAAATATAGACAATGAACTGTGTGGCCTCAACTACCCTCTGTGGCAGAGAGTTCCAGAGATTCACCACTCTCTGTGTGAAAAAAGTTCTTCTCATCTCGGTTTTAAAGGATTTCCCCCTTATCCATAAGCTGTGACCCCTTGTCCTGGACTTCCCCAACATCGGGAACAATCTTCCTGCATCTAGCCTGTCCAACCCCTTAACAAAGTTCCCGCAAAAAACTCCTTTATAATGGAGACACAAGGATCTGCACAAATTAAATTCTTATTTAGTTTGGAGATACAGCGTGGAAACAGGCCCTTCGGCCCATCGAGTCTACACCGGCCAGCGATCACTGCTATACACACTAGAGGGCAATTTACAGAAGCCAATTAACCTGCAACCTTACATGTCTTTGGAGTGTGGGAGAAAACCGACTAGGTCACGGGGAGAACATACAAACTCCGTACAGACAGCACCCATAGTCAGGATCGAACCCGGGTCTCTGGCGCTGTGGGGCAGCACCTCTACAGCTGCGCCACCCTGCCACCCCAAAATGTCAAATCGTCCCTGGGTGGGCTTGAACCGCCCATCTTTCAGGTTAACAACTGACCGAACTAACGGTTTGACCCACAGAGACCAACTAATTGACTGGTCCTGATCTGGGTTAGCAGTGCACCCGGTCTCACATACTGTGGGGCAAATGTGGGTCAGGACTTGGTTTATACTCTCTAGAATTTAGAAGATTGAGAGGGGATCTTATAGAAACTTACAAAATTCTTAAGGGGTTGGACAGGCTAGATGCAGGAAGATTGTTCCCGATGTTGGGGAAGTCCAGGACAAGGGGTCACAGCTTAAGGATAAGGGGGAAATCCTTTAAAACCGAGATGAGAAGAACTTTTTTCACACAGAGAGTGGTGAATCTCTGGAATTCTCTGCCACAGAGGGTAGTTGAGGCCACAGTTCATTGGCTATATTTAAGAGGGAGTTAGATGTGGCCCTTGTGGCTAAGGGGATCAGGGGGTATGGAGAGAAGGCAGGTACGGGATACTGAGTTGGATGATCAGCCATGATCATATTGAATGGTGGTGCAGGCTCGAAGGGCCGAATGGCCTACTCCTGCACCTAATTTCTATGTTTCTATGTTTCTAGGATGTGTGGATCAGATAGACAATATCATAGTAGATGGGGGATGGAGGGTGGTGTGCTTCCACCCATTCACCTGCGAGATGGGCACCCAATACTTGGGCTGTGCCATTCCAGGTTCGGTTTAGTTCTCCGTCTCGTGTACAGAGGTACAGCGAAAAGCTTTTTGTTGCGTGCTAACCAGCCAGCGGAAAGACAATACACGATCACAATCGAGCCGTTCACAGTGTACAGATACATGATGAGATCTGAAGAAGGGTTTCGGCACGAAACGTCGCCTATTTCCTTCGCTCCATAGATGCTGCTGCACCCGCTGAGTTTCTCCAGCACTTTTGTCTACCTTCGATTTTCCAGCATCTGCAGTTCCTTCTTGAACAGGATGAGGGCGTAACCTTCAGTGCAAGGTAATGTCCGAGGTTCACTAATGAGGTGGATAGGATCTCAGGTCCGTTCTCTAGTTGTTGGTAGGATGGTTCAGTTGCCTGATAACAGCTGGGAAGAGACTCTCCCTGAATCTGGAGGTGTGCGTGCGTTTTCACACTACTGTACCTTTCGCCCGATGGGAGAGGGGAGAGGAGGGAGTGGCCAGGTTGCGACTGGTCAACGTAGTCTCATGAGTTTGTTTGCCCTGAAGGAGGGAGGGTGTGCGGAGGCTGCCTTATGGTGGGAGGCTCAGAGTCTTGGCGCCAGCCTTACGCTGCCCTGTAGCTCTCCTTCGATGAGCTGTGGCTCCGTCTTGTTCAGTTCTAGCTTCCGGAGATAAGTCGCTGCAGTCTTGTAGTCGGCATCAGCCGCTTCTGGGCTTCATCTGCCTGTTTTGTGGCATTAATTACAGCTCTCAGTCGACATTATCAAGTCAAGTCATGCAACCTTTCAGGGGATGTTAGTTACAGCTCATCGTGGATGCCTTTTAGCCTCCGTGCCTGGTTAACCAGATCCATGCACAACTAATCCACAGTAACTGCAAAGAATCAACGCTGATTTAGGACTCTGTTTGGACTTAGTTAAGTTAAGAACACAACCACACAATGAACTTATCACATCTCTCTCAACATTCCCAGTTTGAGCGCGTTTTAAAAAAGGGGCCAACATCCACCCTTATGACTGCAACATTGTGCGTTTCAAACCTTCAGGGGCAGAATCTAAAGTTCCACACACTACTTGCAGGCTGCCCTTGTAGCTTGTACGGAAAGCAAAATTCTTCTGCACAATCCATCCAGGCACATCTCACCGAGCCAGAGGTAAATCGATGGAATTAATTGCCCCAGATAGCGGTGGAGGCTAGTTCGTTGATAGGTGCTCGATTAGTAAAGGCATCAAAGGTTACGGGGAGAAGGCAGGATTCATAAACATTCATATCGACGTCAGCAAATCAGTATCGTACAGAAGATAGACGCAGAAGTCTGGAGTCACTCAGCGGGACAGGCAGCAGCTCTGGAGAGAAGGAGTAGGTGACGTCACGTGTCGAGACCGTCACGGTGGCGCAGCGGTAGAGTTGCCGCCTTACAGCGAATGCAGCGCCGGGGACCCGGGTTCGATCCCGACTACGGGTGCTGTCTGTGTGGAGTTTGCATGTTCTCGCCATGACCTGCGTGGGTTTTCTCCGGGATCTTTGGTTTCTTCCCACACTCCAAAGACGTGCAGGTCTGTAGGTTAACTGGCTTGGTAAATGTAAAAAATTGTCCCTGGTGGATGCAAGATAGTGTAAGATGTGCGGGGATCGCTGGTCGGAACGGACTCGGTGGGCCGAAGGGTCTGTTTCCGCCCTGTATCTCTAAACTAAACTAAATTAAACTTAACTAAACTAAAGAGACCCTTCTTCAGACTGAGAGTCTGGGGAGAGGGAAACGAGAGATATAGAGAAGCTGATATGGAGAGATATAGAACAAATGAATGAAAGATAATTGCAAAATAGACAATAGGTGCAGGAGTAGAGGCCATTCGGCCCTTCGAGCCAGCACCGCCATTCAATGTGATCATGGCTGATCATCCCCAATCAGTCCCCCGTTCCTGCCTTCTCCCCATATCCCCTGACTCCTTTATTTTTAAGAGCCCTATCTAGCTCTCTCTTGAAAGCATCCAGAGAACCTGCCTCCACCGCCCTCTGAGGCAGAGAATTCCACAGACTCACCACTCTCTGTGAGAAAAAGTGTTTCCTCGTCTCCGTTCTAAATGGCTTACTCCTTATACTTAAACTGTGGCCCCTGGTTCTGGACTCCCCCAACATCGGGAACATAGATTGGAATGAGATTGCAAAGGCTTTGCCTGGGTGGAATCTGCTTGTGCCTTTTTTCCAACCTCCTGGCCTTGGAAAGCCGACTTGCCGAGTATGATCCCATTTTGAGAGTCAGTAGATGATTTCACCCCAGATGGCAAGATGGGAAAACTGGATATGTAAGAAAGAACTGCAGATGCTGGTTTAAATCGAAGATAGACACAAAATGCTGGAGTAACTCAGCGGGACAGGCAACATCTCTGGGGAAGAAGGAATGAATGGGTGAAGTTCAGTCTCAGGGAGTTGTCTCGACCCATTCCTTCCCTCCAGAGAAGCTGCCTGTCCCGCTGAGTTACTCCAGCATTTTGCGTTTATCTTGGTGGGAAAACTGGGTGTAGTTCTCGCGAGACACACACACACACACACACACACGCACGCACGCACGCACGCACGCACGCACGCACACACACACACACACACACACAAACACACACACACTCATACTCACACACACACAGCCACTTTCCAGGAAGGACTCCCTGGATAACAACTAGCGGCAAGAATCCTGGCAGATTTCCCGCCAACCTCCACTTCCCAAGGCAAAACCAAGTCTCAATCCCATCCCTCTGTGCTCAGTATCCGGTGCCAAAGCTCTGCAGAGTAACAGATGACAAAATAACACCTTCTTTCCCTCGGTTGGTTTTTGCACCTGGCTCCCATTTGCAATCCCGGCATTTTGCGTTGCAGATTCAGGATGAACAGTCACAATCCCATCGAATGGCGGTGCTGGCTTGTAGGGCCTATTTGTTGCCCCTGCCCGGCGCGGCTTCAACGGCTGTGGGACTTTGCTAGTGCCCGCCGGGGGCTCCAACAACAAGGCCCGGAGCGTGGCCTTGCATCACCCGGCGTGGCTTTAATGGCCGCGGGACAATTGCCATCGCCCGCCGGGGGCTTTGACTCTGACATCGGGAGGGGAATGGGGAATGCAGGGGAGAGATACGTTTTTTTGCCTTCCATCACAGCGAGGAGGAGATGCGCTGTGATGGATGTCTGTGTAAATTGTGTTGTGTATTGGGTCTTTTTTTTTCATGTGTTGTGTGTATGACTGCAGAAACAACATGGGGATCTTATAGAAACTTACAAAATTCTTAAGGGGTTGGACAGGCTAGATACAGGAAGATTGTTCCCGATGTTGGGGAAGTCCAGGACAAGGGGTCACAGCTTAAGGATAAGGGGGAAATCCTTTAAAACCGAGATGAGATGAAAGTTTTTCACACAGAGAGTGGTGAATCTCTGGAACTCTCTGGCACAGAGGGTAGTCGAGGCCAGTTCATTGGCTATATTTCTATGTTTCTATGTTTCTATTTCATTTGAGCCTCTATGAGGTTCAAGTGACAAATAAATTGTATTGTGTGTATTGTAAGAGACGGCCAGGATAGCACAACAACGTCTCTACTTCCTGATAACATAGAAACATAGACAATAGGTGCAGGAGTAGGCCATTCAGCCCTTCGAGCCTGCACCGCCATTCAATATGATCATGGCTGATCATCCAACTCAGTATCCCATCCCTGCCTTCTCTCCATACCCCCTGATCCCTTTGGCCACAAAGGGATCACATCTAACTCCCTCTTAAATATAGCCAATGAACTGTGGCCTCAACTACCTTCTGTGGCAGAGATTTCCACAGATTCACCACTCTCTGTGTAAAAAATGATTTTCTCATTTCAGTCCTAAAGGATTTCCTCCTTATCCTTAAACTGTGACCGCTAGTTCTGGATCCCTAGAGAAGGCTTATGATGTTCCCAATGTTGGGCGAGTCCAGAACAGGGGCCATGCAGTCTTAGAATAAAGGGGAGGTCATTTAAGACTGAGGTGAGAAAAAACGTTTTCACCCAGAGAGTTGTGAATTTATGGAATTCCATGCCACAGAGGGTGGTGGAGGCCAAGTCACTAGATGGATTTAAGAGCGAGTTAGATAGAGCTCTAGGGGCTAGTGGTGTCAAGAGATATGGGGTGAAGGCAGGCACGGGATATTGATTGGGGACGATCAGACATGATCGCAATGAATCCAGGACAAGGGGTCACAGCTTAAGGATAAGGGGGAAATCCTTTAAAACTGAGATGAGAAGAACTTTTTTCACACAGAGAGTGGTGAATCTCTGGAACTCTCTGCCACAGAGGGTAGTCGAGCCCAGTTCATTGGCTATATTTAAGAGGGAGTTAGATGTGGCCCTTGTGGCTAAGGGGATCAGAGGGTATGGAGAGAAGGCAGGTACGGGATACTGAGTTGGATGATCAGCCATGATCATATTGAATGGCGGTGCAGGCTCGAAGGGCCGAATGGCCTACTCCTGCACCTAATTTCTATGTTTCTATGAATGGCGGTGCAGGCTCGAAGGGCCGAATGGCCTCCTCCTGCACCTATTTTCTATGTTTCTATGTTTATAGCTCGAGGTTCAGTTTGGAGATACAGCGTGGAAACAGGCCCTTCGGCCCACCGAGTCCATGCCGACCAGCGATCATTCTATGTTTCTATGAGCAGAATTCGCCATTCGGCCCATCAAGTCTACTCCACCATTCAATCATGGCTGATCTATCCCTCCGAACCCCATTCTCCTGCCTTCACCCCATAACCCCTGACACCCGTACTAATCAAGAATCTATCAATCTCTGCCTTAAAAATATCAGCTGACTTGGCCTCCACAGACGTCTGTGGCAATGATAGAAACCTACAGCAGCGAAACAGTCCCTTCGGCCCATAACTCCATGCTGACCAAGATGCTCCATCTACGCCAATCCCATTTGCATGCGTTTGGCCCATATCCCTCTAAACCATTCCTCTCCATGCACCTGTCCAAGTGTCCTTAAAATGCTGTTATGGTACCTTCCTCAACTACCTCTTCGGACAGCTCATTCCATAAACCCACTATACATACATTCCCCTTATGATTTGATACACCTCTATAAGATCACCGCTAAGCCTCCCAGTGGCAGCATGGTTGCACAGCAGTACAGTTGCTGCTTTAAGCCCTGTCCCCACTGTACGAGTTCATTCCAAGAGCTCTCCCGAGTTTGCCCTGATTCGAACTCGGAGATTTACGGTAATGGCCGCTCGTAGGTACTCGGGGCTCTCGTGGACATTTTCCAACATGTTGAAAAATCTTCCCGAGCTCACCGCGTTTCCCGAGTACCTGCCGTTAGCGTTACGAGCCGCTAAGAGACGTCCCCGAGCTCCGACGTACCCGCTACGTTCATTCTCCGTGCTTACCACCAGTCAGATTTTTTTAAAAACTCGGGAGAGCTCTTGGGTGAACTTGTACAGTGGGACAGGGCCATGACAGCGCCAGAGACCCGGGTTCCATCCTGACTACGGGCGCTGTCTGTACGGAGTTTGTGCGTTCTCCCCGTGACCTGCGTGGGTTTTCTCCGGGTGCTCCGGTTTCCTCCCACTCTCCAAAGACGTACAGGTTTGTAGGTTAATTGTCTTCGGTAAATATTGTAAATTGTCCACAGTATGTGTGCGATAAGGGATCGCTGGTCGGCACGGACTCGGTGGGCCGAAGGGCCTGTTTCCGCAATGTACCTCTAAACTACACTCCTGTGCACCACAGAATAAAGTCCTAGACTGCCCGACCTCTTCCTCTGAGCCAGAACCTGAAAGGTCACGCACATGAAACGTTGACCCAGTTTCCCTCTCCACAGAAGCTGCCGAATATTCCCAGCCGTCTCTGTCTTCAACTCTGGTGAAGAACTTTGTTTCTCTTTGTGTTTTTCAGAGCCGGAAGGACAGGGAGAGGCCAAAGCAGAGGGTGAAGAAGGCCACAGAGTCTCTAAGCTCAGTTGTTAGTACGGTCACGCTAACAGCAGAGAAGGTGAGTGAATGCAATGATGCAGCCCTCGGGCTCTTGATATTCGCGGCACGACTCAAACGAAGGCCGGTGCAGCGAGGATCTGCAGCCGCTGGTTTAAACCGAAGATGGACACAAAATGTTGGGGTAACTCAGCGGCACAGGCAGCATCTCTGGGGAAAAGGAATGGGTGACGTTTCGGGTCAAGACCCTTCTTCAGACTGAGAGTTAGGGGCAGGGGCGGAAATCCCGGGGGGGGCAAGTGGGACACGCCCCCCCCCCCCCCCCCCCCCTATTTTGAGAGTTGGGGGACAATCCCCCCCCCCCATTTTTTGTAATCCGGATTTTTAATATCCGCTCTCCGCGAGACAGTGGGGGTGGGACTGCTGACCGAGGGCACCGATTGGAGGAGGGAGACGTGCCAGAACACTCTCAGCAGCCCTGGACACAGACCTGCGCCTCATCCGCAGCCAGGATCCATCCCGGCTCTCCGGCGCTGTCCCGTCCCCACCCGAGTGCCCCCCACGCCCGGGGGAGGCCAGAGACGTCGGGAGTCAGATGGGCGCGGTGCCCCCAGGCCCACAGCCAGCGCAGAGAAGCAGCGCTAAACCCAGCTCAACTCTGCCTGTCCCGCCAGGTTAACCTACAGCCCTGCCTGGACTGGCGGGAAATAACTGCAGATGCCGATTTAAAGCGGAGATTTAAAAGCTGGAGTAACTCAGCGGGTCGGTCAGCATCTCTGGAGAGAAGGGGTGGGTGATGTTTCGGGTCGAGACCCTTTTTCTTTCACCGTGCTGGGCTCAGTGATTGCTCAGGTCCGGCACGATGGCGCAGCGGTAGGGTTGCTGCCTCACAGCGCCAGAGACCCGGGTTCGATCCCGACTACGGTTGGCATAGACTCGGTGAACCGAAGGGCCTGTTGCCATGCTGTATCTCTAAGATCTAAAGTAAAGTAGTCCCAGTGATTTCCCAGACCCGCAACATTGCCCGTCCTTGTTCTGAGTTACTCCAGCTAAAGTGATAATCTGTCCTGTCTCAGTGGGTAACTACCCCAGCTGAGTTGGGACTGAGCCACGAATTTCTGGTACAGTTTATTGTCCCGTGTACCGAGTTACAGTGAAAAGCTTTTGTTGCGTGCTAACCAGTCAGCAGAAAGACAATGCGTGATTACAATCATTCCGTCCACAGTGTACAGATACAGGATAAAGGGAACACTGTTTGGTGCAAGATGAAATGCAGTAGGGTCTGATTCAAGGTAGTACGAGGGTCTCCAATGAAGTAGATGATAGCTCAGGACTGTTCTCTAGTTTAGAGATACAGCACGAAAACAGGCCCTTCTGCCCACCGAGTCCGCACCGACCAGCGATCCCTGCACATTTAAAGCCCTGTCCCACAGTGCGAGTTCATTCCAAGAGCTCTCCCGAGTTTTAAAATAATCAAACTCGGGGTAAGCACGGCGAATGAACGTAGCGGGTACGTCGGAGCTCGGGGAAGTCTCTTAGCGGCTCGTAACGCTAACGGCAGCAACTCGGGAAGACTCGCTAACGGCAGGTAAGCACGGGAAGACTCGTGAAGATTTTTCAACATGTTGAAAAATGCCCACGAGCCCCGAGTACCGACGAGCGGCCATTACCGTAAATCTCCGAGTTCGAATCACGGCAAACTCGGGGAGAACTCTTGGAGTGAACTCGTACCGTGGGGACAGGGCTTTAACACTATCCTACACACATACGAGGGACAAGTTACACTTTAACCAAGCCAATTTACCTACAAACCCGCACGTCTTTGGAGTGTGGGAGGAAACCGAAGACCTCGGAGAAAACCCACGCAGGTCACGGGGAGAACGTGCAAACTCCGTACAGACAGCACCCGTAGCCGGGATCGAGCCTGGGTACTGCAAGCGCTGTAAGTAGGTATGTTACAAAACCTACCTGAATCGCCATTGGGAATCTGCCCACAGCCATTTGCGCGATTTTGGCGCTGTTTGGAGGGGGCGGGTTTAAAACGCGATTTTTACTAGGCTGTACTAATCGCACATGTTCAGCCTAGTAAATCATTAACGAAAAATCGCTGCAAGACCCGGTCGCAAAAGGTATTATTAGTTTTATAGGCCTCGATAATATAGTTATGATAATTTTAAATTACTGTCTCATTCCGCAACATCTCGCAGCCCCAGGGTTTTATAAAGCAAACAATTAAAGGTATGTACCTTATTTTTACATTAAGTGGGGCATATATATAACCCTATATATCACGTTATCTATAGCGAATAGTTCATTTTGGGCTTTTTATATCCCGCAGTATTTTTCTCGGCATTTGAGGGCACTAATCCAGCGCTATGTCAACGTTCTAAATCAGCGCGTTCACAGAAACCCACTGGAAAGCCGATTTAAATGAGCATTTATTTACAGCAATTGAACACTAAATTCCTTCCATTTGGCCTATAAATTAATGTAAATTAGATATAAAAATCATGTTATATTGTGAATTATTTGTGAATAATCTTTGGACATTTAGGCTATTTAAAAATGTTAATCTTTCCTTAAGAAATGGCCTGTTGACTATCCAAGATCACAGCTTTTTTGTAATGTCCATTGAAAATCAATAGGGAACAAGATGCTAATTTCCGAGTATGAAAATGGCCATAACTTTCTTAATACTTGAGATATGAAAGTGAATTTGGTGTCAAATTAAACTTACTGTTATGCTTTATCTGATGGGATAAATTGCAGACTTGATTTTTAAAATCTCAAAATTTTGTAACATTGCTACTGTAAGGCAGCAACTCTACCGCTGCGCCACCGTGCCACCCATGCTGTCAATGGTTGCCTGGTAACAGTGAGGAAGAAACTATCCCCGAATCCCCCTGAATATCAGGATGGAGTCTTGTGGAGGTGAAGCTAATTGATGTTGCAAGAGTGGACTATAAGGACAGGTGCTGGGAAGATATTTGAACGCGGAGGATTTTAAAGAGAGAGGAATGCTCGGAATGCTGACGGGGGAAGATTGGGAGATGGCTCATGTGAAGTTTATACGACTGTGCATCGCCTTTAATATTGTGCTGCACTTTCTCAGGTCTCGACCGTAAATGTTAGTAAAGATTTATTACATTTCAAATTTAGTTTAGTGTAGAGATACAGCGCGGAAACCTTCGGCCAAATGAGTCCGCTCTGACCAGCCGTCCCCGCACGGTAACACTATCCTACACCCACTAGGGACAATGTTACACTTGACTTGAACCCAGCCAATTGTCCTACAAAACCTGAACGTATTTGGAGTTTGGGAGGAAACTGGAGAAAACCTTCACGGGGCACAGACAGCGCCCGTAGTCAGGATGGAATCCCGGTCTCTGGGAGGCAGCAACTCCACACTAATGGGCTTGTACTATAGGCCCCGCTGAAAGCCAGCGGGAGATAGAAACATAGACAATAGGTGCAGGAGGAGGCCATTCGGCCCCTTGAGTCAGCACTGCCATTTATTTTGATCATGGCTGATCGTCCCCAATCAATAACCCGTGCCTGCCTTCTCCCCATATCCCTTGACTCCACTAGCCCCCAGAGCTCTATCTAACTCTCTCTTAAATCCATCCAGTGACTTGGCCTGCACTGCCCTCCGTGGCAGGGAATTCCACAAATTCACAACTCACTGGGTGAAAAAGTTTTTTTTCTCACCTCAGTCTTAAATGGCCTCCCCTTTATTCTAAGACTGTGTGAGGCCCCCTGGTTCTGGACAGATTGCCGAAGACAACCCTGGTTCGACTTCCCGAGACCCAACGCCTGACATTTCCGTGCATTGGACTTCATTCGCCATTCAAAGCGACTAAATGCGAAAATTCTCTTCAACATCTGATTGTTGAGGAAAACCTTCACTGTTCCAGTGGCTCAATGGTGTGTTTATCGTTACGTGTGCAGAGATACAGTACAGTGTTTGTTCTGCTTGCTTATCCACCAAGTCACACTCCACATGAGGACAATAGATCCTCTTCTGGAACAGCACACAGAGTGTCTGAAAATCCTGGCACCATTTTTCAACTTCCAAGCCTCAGTAAAGTCCACAAACTTGCTGCAGGGAGATCGCCACGGTGCATGTGCCCAATGTATGTTGGATTATTTTGCTCAACTGATGCTTTTCGTTAAATTCCTCTTATGTTTTGAAAGCACCGGATGTTTTAGTACACCAGTTTCTTTCTCTGCCCCAGCTTTTCTTTTTAAATTTGAGTCTTAATAACTTTGATGCAAAAACAAAAAGGAACGGCCTTAAACAGCGCCAGAGACCAGGGTTCGATCCTGACTACGGGTGCTGTCTGGACGGAGTCGGTATGACCACATGGGTTTTCTCCGGGTGCTCCGGTTTCCTCCCACACTCCACAGACGTGCAGGTTTGTCGGTTATTTGGCTTCAGTATATTGCCCCTAGTGTGTAGCATCGAACTCTTGTACAGGTAATTGCTTGTCGGAGTGGACTCGTGCCAAAGTGTCTGATTCCATGCTGTACCTCTCAATCCCAGAACAAGGCGTCACAGTTTAAGGATAAGGGGGAAATCTTTTAGGACCGAGATGAGGAAAACATTTTTCACACAGAGAGTGGTGAATCTGTGGAATTCTCTGCCACAGAAGGTAGTTGAGGCCGGTTCATTGGCTATATGAACTTGGCTTGGAGTGCATACTGTCGTTGTGTCCTTGGGGCAAGACACTTCACCCACCTTTGCCTGTGTGTAAATGTAATGTAATTATGTGAAGCACTTTGGGGTCAATGCAAGTTGACTAAAAATGTGCTATATAAATAAGATTATTATTATTATTATATTTAAGAGGGAGTTAGATGTGGCCCTTGTGGCTAAAGGGATCAGGGGGTATGGAGAGAAGGCAGGTACAGGATACTGAGTTGGATGATCAGCCATGATCATATTGAATGGCGGTGCAGGCTCGAAGGGCCGAATGGCCTGTACTCCTGCACCTATTTTCTATGTTTCTAACTGAACTAAACTAGTGCCCACTGTCTCTGCCTCCTCCTTTCTTCTTCCTGCCCCCCCCCCCCCCCCCCCAACCTCCACATCAGTCTGAAGAAGGGTCTCGACCCGAAACGTCACCCTATTCCTTCGCTCCATAGATGCTGCCTCACCCGCTGAGTTTCTCCAGCATTTTTGTCTACCTTCGATTTTCCAGCATCTGCAGTTCAATCTCCACTATAGGAAATAGGCAATCTCCACTATAGGAAATAGGCAACGTTTCGGGCCGAAACCCTACGGGTTTCAGCCCGAAACGTTGCCTATTTCCTTCGCTCCATAGATGCTGCTGCACCCGCTGAGTTTCTCCAGCATTTTTGTCTACCTTCGATTTTCCAGCATCTGCAGTTCCTTCTTAAACTGCACGCCGTATCTCTTGACCTCACTAAACTAGAGTACGGGGTGATCGCTGGTCGGTGTGGACTCGATGGGCCGAAGGGCCTGTTTCCGTGATGTATCCCTAAACTAAACTAAACTAGTATATGGGTAATTACTTGTCAGCGCATACTCGATGAGCTGAAGGGCCTGTTTCCACGTTGTGCCTGGAAGCTAAAGATCAGATAATATTATACATAAGTTGCCCATTCTTAAGGGGTTGGACAGGCTAGATGCAGGAAGATTGTTCCTGATTATGTGTGAAATGTTTTAAATTTCCTGTGCGATGCTCCGCTATTCACTGGGAAACGTCTTTTCATTTTGCACTGTACAACTGTTGCTTGCAAGATGACAATAAAGGTTGATTGATCGATTGATTGATTGAAGTTTGCTGTGCTGATGATATTTTCCCTTGTCTGCCAGACCTGCATAAGTGCAACCAGCAGCACCAGCAGCAGCAGCAGCAGCAGCAGCCGTGCCTATAAGTCGAGCACCGCGAGAGGGTTGGAAGAGGCCGCTGCTCCCTTCGGCAACAAACATTTCCAGCGACCGTCGGCGCCGCTCGTGGGCGGGAAGGAGACAGCCGAGGTGGCCAGGTCAGATGTCAAAGGGAAGAAGGCCCCTGGTCATGGCTGTGGCCAGCGGGGACGGAAGCCTGGCGGAGCGAAGGGCACGGCAGTCGTTGCCACGGTTTCGTCGCCAAGCCTGTTTCAGCAAGGTACCGTCTATAAATAGCAAAGTACCACAGACGTTCGTTCAGCAGGTTAATTCCCGGGATGGCAGGACTGACATGTGAAGAAAGAGTGGGCCACTCTTAGGCTTGTATTCACGGGAATTTAGAAGGATGAGAGGGGATCTTGTAGAAACATTTCAAATTCTTAAGGGAAGGACATTCTTGCCATAGAGGGAGTGCAGAGAAGGTTCACCAGACTGATTCCTGGGATGTCAGGACTGTCTTATGAAGAAAGACTTGGTTTATACTCTCTAGAATTTAGGAGATTGAGGGGGGATCTTATAGAAACTTACAAAATTCTTAAGGGGTTGGACAGGCTAGATGCAGGAAGATTGCTCCGATGTTGGGGAAGTCCAGGACAAGGGGTCACAGCTTAAGGATAAGGGGGGAATCCTTTAAAACCGAGATGAGAAGAACTTTTTTTCACACAGAGAGTGGTGAATCTGTGGAATTCTCTGCCACAGAAGGTAGTTGAGGCCAGTTCATTGGCTATATTTAAGAGGGAGTTAGATGTGGCCCTTGTGGCTAAGGGGATCAGAGGGTATGGAGAATTTGAATCCAAGATGGCGGCGCGCACAGTCGCAGCGGCCCCTCGGGAGATAGTCGGAGCTTTTAAAAGTGAGTGTTGTGTGTCTTGTCCTGTCTGTCCAAGATATATGTACTGCAGGAACATGCTCCTAAACATCGGGGCAAACCGCGGGAGTAGTAAAGGCGCGTTTTGGTGCGATTTAGACCAAATACGCCGCTATGGACTTTTACTACCGGCTGCGAGGCCGAGCATATCGGCCGCAGATGTGACTACGACCGGAGAGAGGAGGCGAGAGAGGAGAGAGAGGAGGAGGAGAAGACGCAAGCGGTGTGAGAGGAGGCAGAAACGGGGTAAAAGAGCAGGCTCTTACGTGAGGCGGAGACGGGGGAAAAGAGCAGGCATTCACGCCAGGCTAACAGCTAACCCCACCCGACCTGCAGTGCCCTCGCTTCTCCTCTCTAATGTCCGCTCCCTGGACAACAAACTCGACGAACTGCGTCTTCTCAGGACAACATACAAGGATATACGAAACTGCTGTGTGTTTGTCTTCACTGAATCATGGCTCCACGGCAATATCCCGGACACGGCAATACAGCTGGAGGGAATGACATCATTCCGTGCGGACAGAGAGGCAGCTAGCTCTGGTAAGAGCCGAGGTGGAGGCCTGTGCTTGTACATAAACAAGGACTGGTGTGTGAACGCTACGATAGCCGGGAAACACTGCTCTCCGCTGATAGAATTCCTCATCGTGAAATGTCGGCCTTTCTATCTGCCGAGGGAATTCTCCGTTGTTTTTGTTGTGGCTGTATATGTTGCACCAAGTGCAAATGTAAATTCCAAGGCCAACGAAGCACTGGGAGCCCTGCATGACGCCGTCAGTGAGTTCCAGACCAAACATCCTGATAGCTTCATTGTGGTGGCCGGTGATTTTAATCACACCAGCCTTAAGACTGTGCTCCCAAAATTCAAGCAATATGTGGATTTTGAGACCAGGGGAGAGAACATCTTGGACTTGGTTTACACCAACACCCCAGAGGCTTACAAGGCAGCCCCACGCCCTCACCTGGGCCACTCGGACCACATTTCAGTGTTTTTAACACCAGCCTACAGACCTCTGCAAAAACAAGTCAGAGCGGAGAGAAAACACACCAGGGTCTGGCCAGAGGGAGCAGCCTCGGCACTGCAGGATTGCTTCCTGCACACTGACTGGGATGTGTTCAGGACAGCAGCATCCTATGATGACCTCATCAACATCGAGGAGTACGCAGAGACTGTAACCAGCTACATTGCCAAGTGCACTGAGGATGTCACCATCATGAAAACTTTCACTGCACGGGGTAACGAAAAGCCATGGATGACAGCAGAGGTGCGCTCGCTGCTGAGGGCTCGTGATGCAGCCTACAGAGCCGGTAACACAGCCGCTCTCCGATCCACCAGGACTGCACTGGGAAAAGGAATCAGGGCAGCGAAACGTGCCTTCGCGGGGAAAATCCAGGGACACCTCTGCGACACAGGAGACACCAGGAGGATGTGGAAGGGAATCGAAACATTGACGGGGTACAAGGCAAGGCAGCAGGTAACCGACACGGACACTTCTCTCCCAGATAAATTAAACAACTTCTTTGCTCGTTTTGATGCAGCAAACACCACACCCAAGAGGAGAGCCAGCCCCTGCCTACAAACCGACCAGCCAGTCCTGACCATAGACAAAATGGACACACGGAGAATCCTGTCTAAGGTCAACCCGTGGAAAGCAGTCGGACCCGACAACATCCCAGGACGTGTGCTAAAGGAATGTGCTGAGGAGTTAGCAGATGTGCTAACAGACATCTTTAACATCTCCCTTAGTCAGGCCATTGTCCCCACATGCCTCAAAACTTCCACGATAATCCCCATAGCGAAGAAAACCAGTGGTTGCCTGCCTAAATGACTACCGCCCTGTCGCCTTGACCCCAATAATAATGAAGTGTTTTGAACGCCTGGTGAAACCCCACATTACTGCCAGCCTCCCCTCATCGTTAGACCCCCTACAGTTTGCCTATCGCCCCAACCGCTCTACAGAGGATGCCATCTCCACCACGCTGCACACAGTAATCGCGCATCTGGAACACAAGAACACATACGCCAGAATCCTGTACATTGACTTTAGCTCAGCGTTTAATACCATCATCCCACAGAGACTTGTGGAGAAAACTAACCCTGCTGGGCCTCAACACCACCCTGTGTCACTGGATCTTGGACTTTCTCACAGAGAGACCGCAGTCAGTCCGTGTTGGCAAGAACACTTCAGGCTCGATCACGCTGAGCACCGGCTCCCCTCAAGGCTGTGTGCTCAGCCCGCTGTTGTTCACACTGCTCACACATGACTGTGCTGCCAGATTCAGGGACAATAAAATCATAAAGTTCGCGGACGACACTACAGTGGTGGGACTCATCAGTGGAGATGACGAAACAAGGTACAGGGAGGAAGTAGAACAACTGGTGGACTGGTGCGGCAAAAATAACCTGGAATTGAATGTCGAAAAAACTAAGGAGATGGTTGTCGACTTCAGGAGGGCGCAGCCAGAGCATACACCGCTCAACATTAGTGGCACTGCAGTGGAGAGAGTGGAGAGCATAAAGTTCCTCGGTGTGCAGATAACGGACAACCTCACCTGGTCCAGGAACACCACTGGGACCGTGAAACGGGCCCATCAGCGACTGCACTTCCTGAGGAAACTAAAACAGGCCTCACTCCCCACCAACATCCTCAGGACTTTCTACAGGGGCACGGTGGAGTCTGTACTCACGTACTGCATCAATACGTGGTACTGCACCTGCAACTGCTCGGACAGGAAGGCTCTGCAGAGGGTAGTGAGGGGAGCAGAGAGGATTATTGGCATCTCCCTACCCTCGGTACAAGAACTGTTCCAGAGCCGCTGTCTGAAGAAAGCACAGAGAATTGCCAAGGACAAACTGCACCCCCTCCACACACACCTGGATCTCTTGCCATCAGGCAAGAGATATCGAAGCATCAAAGCCCGGACTACGAGGCTGCTAAACAGCTTCCTACCACAGGCTGTGAGGCTGCTAAACAGTCACTCTGCACTCACAGTCACTTGACTTGACTCTGCGGCTGGCACGGACACTTTAATAACTGGCACTGGCCACTCAAATCAGCGGCCCCGGACATTTTTTTATGATTGGTTTACTGTTTTTAACATTGTGTTTTTTACCTGATTTTAACTATTTATTCTGTTCCATCAGGGACTGGATTGTTTTTTTTAGTGTTATTATGTGAGAAGTGTTTTAAATTTCATGTGCGAGGCTCCGCTATTCACTGGGAAACGTCTTTTCATTTTGCACTGTACTTGCTGCTTGCAAGATGACAATAAAGGTTGATTGATTGAGAGAAGGCAGGTACGGGATACTGAGTTGGATGATCAGCCATGATCATATTGAATGACGGTGCAGGCTCGAAGGGCCGAATGGCCTACTCCTGCACCTAATTTCTATGTTTCTATGTTGCAGAAAAATGTTCCCGATGTTGTGGGAGTCGAGAACCAGGGGGGTCACTGTTTAAGAATAAGGGGTTAGGCCATTTAGGACTGAGATGAGGAAAAACGTTTTCACCCAGAGAGTTGTGATTCTGTGGAATTCTCTTCCACAGAAGGCAGTGGAGGCCAATTCAGTGGATGTATTCAAGAGAGAGTTAGATTTAGCTCTTAAGGGGCTGTCCCACTGTACGAGGTAATTCAAGAGCTCTCCCGAGTTTAACAAAAAATCAAACTCGTAGTAAGTACGTAGCGGGTTCGTCGGAGCTCGTGGACGTCTCGTAGCGGCTCGTAACGCTAACGGCAGGTATTCGGGAAACGCGGTAACTCGTGAAAAATGCAGCACTGTGAAAAATGTCCACGAGAGCCCCGAGTACCTACGAGCGGCTATTACCGTAATTCTTCCAGTTCGAATCGGGGGAAACTCGGGAGAACTCTTGAATTACCTCGTACAGTGGGACAGCCCCTTATAGGGCTAACGGAATCAAGGGATATGGGGAAAAAGCAGGAACGGGGCACTGATTCTGGATGATCAGCCAATTTCTTTACTCAGAGAGTGGTAGCTGTGTGGAATGAGCTTCCAGTGAAGGTGGTGGAGGCAGGTTCGTTTTTATCATTTAAAAATAAATTGGATAGTTATATGGATGGGAAGGGAATGGAGGGTTATGGTCTGAGCGCAGGTATATGGGACTAGGGGAGATTATGTGTTCGGCACGGACTAGAAGGGTCGAGATCCTGTTTCCGTGCTGTAATTGTTATATGGTTATATGGTTATGATCATATAGAATGGCGGTGTTGGGCCGAATGGCCCACTCCTGCGTCTATGTTTCTATGTTGTAAATCTGAAATAAAACAGGGACTATGTATTATGTGGAGAGGATGTTTCCACTAGTGGGAGAGTCTAGAACCAGAGTGTATAGCCTCAGAATAAAAGGATGTATCTTTAGAAAGGCAATGAGGAGGAATTTCTTCAGTGGGTGGGTATTCTGTGGAGGCCAAGTATTTGGGTGGAGATAGACAGATTCTTGATTAGTACGGGTGTCAGGGGTTATGGGGAGAAGGCAGGAGAATGGGGTTGAGAGGGAAAGATAGATCAGCCATGATTGAATGGGCGAGTAAGCACGATGGGCCGAATGGCCTACTTCTGCACCTGTGACCTGTGAACTTATGAAACTCTCCTGGTGTTTTGGCGGTCGTGGTGGCACAGCGGTAGAGTTGCTGCCTTACAGCGAATGCAGCGCCGGAGACCAGCGTTCCATCCCGACTACGGGCGCTGTCTGTACGGAGTTTGCACGTTCCCCCCGTGACCTGCGTGGGTTTTCTCCGAGAGCTCCGGTTTCCTCCCGCTCTCCAAAGACGTACAGGTTCGTAGGTTAATTGGATCGATTAATTTAAAAATTGTCCCTAGTGGGTGTGGGATAGTCTGCGGCGATCGCTGGACGGTGCTGACCCGGTAGGGCCGAAGGGCCTGTTTCCGCGCTGTATCTCTAAACTAAACTAAACCCGAGTCTCTGGCGCTGTGAGGCAGCAGCACTACCAGCTGCTCCGCTGATATTGGTTCTGTTTTTATTCTCCATGGATAGAGACTCATCTGCTGATTATTTCCAACCCTCTCTTGTTGTTTTCATGTTTTGCCGATATCCACACCTTTTGTTCAGCTGCGGTAACGAGTTATTTTGTTTGTTTTCTCTCCCTTTAACCGAGTGGCCTTGCCATGCCGGCAAACCACCGCCCCGTATCAAATGCAAAAACGTGCGGCTGTACGTAAGCGATAAAAGCAGAATCAGGCCATTCAGCCCATCAATTCTACCCCGCCATTCAATCATGGCTGATCTATCTTTCCACCAAGCCACTTAGCCGACAAACCTGTCCGCCTTTGGAGCGCGGGAGGAAACCGAAGATCTCGGAGAAAACCCATGCGGTCACAGGGAGAGCATGCAAACTCCACACAGACAGCACCTGCAGTCGGGAATGAACCCGGGTCTCTGGCACTTTAAGTGCTGTGAGGCAGCAACTCTACCACCTTTGTCTCCACTCTCCTGTCTTCTCCCCATAACCCCTGACACATAGAAACATAGAAATTAGGTGCAGGAGTAGGCCATTCGGCCCTTCGAGCCTGCACCACCATTCAATATCATGGCTGATCATCCAACTCAGTATCCCGTACCTGCCTTCTCTCCATACCCCCTGATCCCTTTAGCCACAAGGGCCACATCTAACCCTCTTAAATATAGCACGTACTAATCAAGAATCTATCTATCTCTGCCTAAAAAATATCCATCGACATGGTCTCCACAGCCGTCTGTGGCATGCTGGAAGTTTAAAGTACCAACACAGACAGCGCTAAGGTCTCCTCAGTTAACTCGGCAGCAGCTACAGGCAGCTACGGGGGCAGCGGGAGAGTTGCTGCCTTACAGCACTTAAAGCCCCAGAGACCCGGGTTCGATCCCGACTACGGGCGCTGACTGTACGGAGTTTGTACGTTTTCTCCCCGTGACCTGCGTGGGTTTTCTCCGAGATCTTCGGTTTCCTCCCACTCTCCAAAGGCGTGCAGGGTTGTAGGTTCATTGGCTTGGTGTAAATGTAAATTGTCACTAGTGTATGGAGGATGGTGGTGATGGGCGGGGATCGCTGGTCGGAAGGGACACGTTGGGCCGAAGGGCCGTGATTCCGCGCTGTGTCTCCAACCTAACCTGTCGCGCTCAGACCTGCACGCTGTCATCTGCACGCACGATCGCCCACGCTGCCGGAAACGGAAGATCAAACAGCCGAGGAAAACCACAGAACTTCGACAGGAAGCTCTGAAAACCTTGTGCGATATATCTGTAAACCTTGCACACATTTAAAATTGGCAGTGCCGGTATCAGCTGTGGACGGGTTGACAACACTTGTATCTGCTTCGGACGACTTCTAGGGTTTATGTCTAAGTCCTACTCATTGAACCATAGACTGATACAGCGTGGAAACAGTTCCACCGGCCCAACTTGCCCACACCGACCAACATGCCCCATCTACACTAGTCCCACCTGCCTGCGTTTGGCCACATATCCCTCCAAACCCACCCTATCCATGTGTTTAAGAAGGAACTGCAGATGCTGGAGAATCGAAGGTTACACAAAAAAGCTGGAGAAACTCAGCGGGTGCAGCAGCATCTATGGAGCGAAGGAAATAGGCAACGTTTCGAGCCGAAACCCTTCTTCAGACTACAACCTACAAACCTGGACGTCTTCGGAGTGTGGGAGGAACGTTGCCTATTTCCTTCGCTCCATAGATGCTGCTGCACCCGCTGAGTTTCTCCAGCTTTTTTGTGTAACCACCCTATCCATGTACCTGTCTAAATGTTTCTGCAACGTTTCAATAGTAGCAGCCTCAACTACTTCCTCTGGCAGCTCGTTCCGTACACCCGCCACCCTGAACAAGTTACCACTCAGTTTCCCATTGAATCTTTCCTCCGTCACTTTAAACCGATGCCCTCTGGTCCTCGATTCCCCAACTCTGGGCATGAGGCTCAGTGTGTTTACCCGATCTGTTCCTCTCACAAATTTGAAGTATGCAGTGCAGGTATCAACTGTGGATTCTTTGACAACACTTGTATCTGATTTGGACCTGCAATTCAAGTCAATTTAATTCAACTTTATTGTCATTGCATAAATACAGGGAGTACAGGGACAGTGAAATGCAGTTTAGCGTCTGGTCATAGTGCAAGATAGTTGATGCACTGTGGATTAATTAAACTGGTACATAGGCAAATAAATGTATACAAATGGGAGAGTATAAAAGATAGCTAGCGTTGGGACTCTGTGAGTTCAGCAGTGGAATGGTGTTATTGAAAAAGCTGTTCCTCAGCCTGTCTGTGCGAGACCTGAAGCTCCTGTACCACCTCCCTGATGGGAGGAGGGCAAACAGTCCATGGTTGGGGTGGGAGGGGTCTTTGATGATCTTCCCGGCCCGTCTCAGACACTCGTTTTCGGTGGAGGGCATCCATGGCAGGGAGCGGGGCACTGATGATGTGCTGAGCGGTTTTCACCACCCGTTGTAGTGCCTTCCTGTCCGCTACGGTGCAACTGCTGTACCATACCGTGAAGCAGGTGGTCAGGATACTCTCTATGGTACAGCGGTAAAAGTTGGTCAGGATCTGGGGGGGACAGGTGAGCTTTCTTGAGCCTCCTCAGAAAGTAAAGGCGCTGCTGCGCCTTTTTGATCGATTTGGTGGTATTGAGGGAGCAGGACAGATCCCCGAGGAATTTGTAGTTGGAGACGCGCTCCGCCTCAGTCCCGTTTATGTGGATGGGGATTTGTCCTCCTTCTGGAGACTTGAAATCAAAATATCCGGTCCAATAGTTCTGAAGAAGGGTCTCGACCCGAAACGCCACCCATCCTTCTCTCCAGAGATGCTGCCTGTCCCACCGAGTTACTCCAGCATGTTGTGTCTGTCTATCTAAGCCTTCTAGACCGCTAAGATCTTCTGAAACCAATCTGTTAGTGATTCCCAGAGTAAATACAAAACATGGGAAAGCAGGATTTAATTACTATGCAACAAATAGCTGGAATAAACTTCCTGAAGATTTAAGACTTGCCTCAACTTTGACCACTTTTAAAACAAGACTGAAAACTTTTATGTTTACTTTAGCTTTCAGCTAAATCTTAACTACATTGCACTTTTAACTTTTGCACTTTTTAAAATGCATTTTTAATTTTGCTTTTCTTTTCTTTTAGTTCTATTTTATTTCATTTTATTATTTCATTTTATTGTATGACATGTTTTTATGTGAAGCACTTTGAGTCTGCCTCGTGTATGAAATGTGCTATATAAATAAAGTTGCCTTGCCTTGCCTTGCCTTGCCTTGCCTTGCCTTGCCTTGCCTTGCCTATCTTCAGTTCAAACCAGCACCTGTAGTTCCTTCCTACACATTTGGTCCAGTGTGCTGTTGAAGGAACAATGAAGATAGAAACATAGGAAAGTTCAGCAAAGGCCACGGCACGCTCTTGAGATATCTCTCCAACTTTTAAGAGGAGTTGCAGTAGTTATTTTATTGTTTTTCAGATCAACATCTTTAGAGATACAGCGCGGAAACAGGCCCTTCGGCCCGCCAAGTCCACGCCGACCAGCGATCCCTCCGTACATCAGTACTGTCCCACACACCAGGGATAATTTAGAATTTATTTTAACTGAAGCCAATTAACCAGCACGTCTTTGGAGTGTGGGAGGAAACATAGAAACAAGAAACATAGAAAATAGGTGCAGGAGTAGGCCATTCGACCCTTCGAGCCTGCACCGCCATTCAATATGATCATGGCTGATCATCCAACTCAGTATCCCGTACCTGCCTTCTCTCCATACCCCCTGATCCCCTTAGTTCATTGGCCACATCTAACTCCCTCTTAAATATAGCCAATGAACTGGCCTCGACTACCCTCTGTGGCAGAGAGTTCCAGAGATTCACCACTCTCTGTGTGAAAAAAGTTCTTCTCATCTCGGTTTTAAAGGATTTCTACCTTATCCTGAGTTGTGATGATGTCCTGGACTTCCCATGATCATATTGCAATGGCGGTCCAACCCCTTAAGAATTTTGTAAGTTTCTATCCTGCCCTCTAATCTTCTAAATTTAGAGAGTTTCAAGTCTATCCAGTTAACATAAGCAGTCTTTGAGTGTGGGAGGAAACTGGAGATCCCCGGAGAAAACCCACGGGGAGAACACACAACCTCCGTACAAACAGCGCCCGTAGTCAGGACCGAACCCGGACCTCTGGCGCAGTGAGGCAGCAGCTCTACCCGCTGCGCCATTGTGCTGCTTGGCGCTTTCCCCAGACCCACAGGAAGGACCCACCAAGAGAACAATCATACACCACTCAAGCTGACGATGTCGCTGCAACAATGCTTCAAAGAGTTATGTCAACGTTTCCTCTTTGGGACTTCCTGAGGCTGTGAAAGGTTTCATTGATCTTTGCAGATCTTTCCGCAGCTGAGTTACAGCCTTTGAAGAAAGGTTGCAATCTTAGCTTCTAAAAAATCAAAACACTACAGCCTGCTGGAAGGGTTTAGCTGAGTTTAGATTGTGCGGAAACAAGCCCTTCAGCCCACGGAGTCTGCGCTGAACAGCGAGGCCTGTACACTAGCACGATCCTACACACACTAAGGGCAGTTTACAATTTACAGAAGCCAATTAACCTTCGTATCTGTATGTCTTTGGAGTGTGAGTGGCACGGTGGGCTTGTGCGGAGTTTGTACCTTCTCCCCGTGACCTGCGTGGGATTTCTCCAAGATCTTTGGTTTCCTCCCACACTCCAATTGCTGGTCGGCGCGGACTCGGTGGACCGAAGGGCCTGTTTCCTAAGGATTTGAGTATCGGAGCAGGGAGGTTCTACTGCAGATGTACAGGGTCTTGGTGAGACCACACCTGGAGTATTGCGTACAGTTTTGGTCTCCTAATCTGAGGAAAGACATTCTTGCCGTAGAGAGAGTACAGAGAAGGTTCACCAGACTGATTCCTGGGATGTCAGGACTTTCATATGAAGAAAGACTGGATAGACTCGGCTTGTACTCGCTAGTATTTAGAAGATTGAGGGGGGATCTTATAGAAATTTACAAAATTCTTAAGGGGTTGGACAGGCTGGATGCAGGAAGATTATTCCCGATGTTGGGGAAGTCCAGAACAAGGTGTCACACAGTTTAAGGATAAGAGGGAAGTCTTTTAGGACCGAGATGAGAAAATCATTTTTTTACACAGAGAGTGGTGAATCAGTGGAATTCTCTGCCACAGAAGGTAGTTGAGGCCACAGTTCATTAGCTATATTTAAGAGGGAGTTAGATGTGGCCCTTGGGGCTAAAGGGATCAGGCGGTATGGAGAAAAGGCAGGGATGGGATACTGAGTTGGATGATCAGCCATGGTCATATCGAATGGCGGTGCAGGCCCGAAGGGCCGAATGGCCTCTACTCCTGCACCTATTTTGTATGTTTCTATGTTTCTTCCG
Organism: Leucoraja erinaceus; assembly: GCF_028641065.1. Classification (NCBI taxonomy): domain Eukaryota; kingdom Metazoa; phylum Chordata; class Chondrichthyes; order Rajiformes; family Rajidae; genus Leucoraja; species Leucoraja erinaceus. Next base: position 3,304,741 of record NC_073403.1, on the reverse strand, counting down.
CGTTGCGTCCCGGAAGTAAAGGTGGAAATATCCAGGAATACTTATACCCCCTTGCAGTTTTGACACTTGGGCAACGCCAGCTACATCAGTCTGAAGAAGGGTTTCGGCCCAAAACGTTGCCTATTTCCTTCGCTCCATGCAAAGAGTTGAACAATATCCACCATAGGAAATAGGCAACGTTTCGGGCCGAAACGTTACCTATTTCCTTCGCTCCATGCAAAGAGTTGAACAATATCCACTATAGGAAATAGGCAACATTTCGGCCCGAAACATTGCCTATTTCCTTCGCTCCATGCAAAGAGTTGAACAATATCCACTATAGGAAATAGGCAACGTTTCGGGCCGAAACCCTTCCGGGTTTCGGCCCGAAACGTCGCCTATTTCCTTCGCTCCATAGATGCTGCTGCACCCGCTGAGTTTCTCCAGCATTTCTGTGTACCCCCAGTTACAGGCTCGGCGAGGAGTGTATCGTCAGTGCTAACACGCGCGTTTATTGAGAGGAATTATATTTACACTAATAGCCCCATTTAAAATGATGGATGGCTCTTAAAAAGCAGGAGGTGTCACTTTGAATAGTTGTGCCCAGATAATTGGAAGTAATGAGGTGCTAAAGTGATCTACTTAGACAAAGAGTTTGAGATTAGTGCGTGTTCGAAAATGGAAACGGGACATTAATAAGCTCCTTTAATGGTCCCACTGAGTGAAGAACAAATTTGAACGCCCCCAATGAAAAATGATCATTGATTTCTGAGGTCTACATTTATGCAGTCGCTTTGACATCCGAGCGGTTTTACTGACTCGAAGGGCAGTCGCCGGTGGAAAGTGGGAAACGCAGCAGCCAATTTGCACACAGCAAGCGTCTCCTGTCCATAGCTCTAGAATAGAATAGAATAGTTTCTTTATTGTCATTGTAACATGAACCATGTACAACGAAATTTAAAAATGTCAGCTAGTCTGTGCACCATTCAAACATTTCTAAAAGCTAACGATACATATTATAACCATATAACAATTACAGCACGGAAACAGGCCATCTCGACCCTTCTAGTCCGTGCCGAACACATAATCTCCCCTAGTCGCATTCACAGTGCGCTCAGTCCCATAGTCCTCCATTCCCTTCCCATCCGTATAACTATCCAATTTATTTTTAAATGATAAAAACGAACCTGCCTAAACCACCTTTTGGAAGCTGTTCCACACAGCTACCACTCTCTTGTAAATCTGTACCGTCTGCCTGACCCTAACAGTTCAAACAGGGAGCGTCCTTAAATTCAAATGTCATGTCCCCTTGTTTGAATCTACCCTACTCTCAGTGGGAAAAGCTTATCCACGTCAACTCTGTCTATCCCTCTCATCATTTTAAAAACCTCTATCAAATCCCCCCCTGGAGCGCTTCTGCGCTCCAAAGAATAAAGCCCTGTGTTCACCTTTCTCTGTAACTTAGTTGCTGAAACCCAGGCAACATTCTAGAATCCCCTCTGTACTCTCTCTATTTTGTTGACATCCTTCCTATAATTAGGCGACCAAAATTGTACACCATACTCCAGAATTGGCCTCACCAATGCCTTGTACAATTTTAACATTACATCCCAACTTCTATACTCAATGCTCTGATTTATCAAGGCCAGCACACCAAAAGCTTTCTTTACCACCCTATCTAGATGAGATTCCACTTTCAGGGAGCTGTGCACAGTTATTCCCAGATCCCTCTGTTCACCTACATTCTTCAATTCCCTACCATACAAGATAAAATATTAAAAGATAAACAACTAAAATAAATATCACGAAAATAGCACGCATAAACACCCAACCCTCCATCCTTCTGTCGATTCCACAGTTACCACAGTCCCTTAGTATGTATCGCCCCTGCGTTCCTTGGCGGCCACATTTAGTGCTTTTATAGCAGTGGGGTAAAAACTGTTTTTTAGTCTGTTCGTCCTTGTCCTTGTAGATCTGTACCGTCTGCCTGACGGCCACAGTTCAAACAGGGAGTGTCCGGGGTGGGAAATGTCCTTTATGATACTCTGAGATTTTTTGGTGCAGCGGGAACTGTGTAAGTCCTCCAAGGTAAGGAGAGGGCAGCCGACAATCCTCTGGGCGTTGTCCATGGCCCTCTGGAGCGCTTTCCTCTCGCCGCTGAAATGCCAATGTACCACAGGAGGACGTTGCCAGCACTAGAGGGTCTGATCTATAGGCAGAGGTTGAGCAGGCTGGGACTCAATTCCTTGGAGTGCAGGAGGATGAGGAGGGGATCTTATAGAGGTGTATAAAATCATGAGAGGAATAGATCGGGTCCCAGAGTAGGTGAATCGAGGACCAGAGGACATAGGTTCAAGGTGAAGGGGAAAAGATTTAATAGGAATCTGAGGGGTCACTTTTTCACACAAAGGGTGGTGGGTGGATGGAATGAGCTGCCAGGGGAGGTTGTTGAGGCTGGGACTATCCCAACATTTTAGAGGTATATGGATAGGACAGGTTTCGAGGCATTTGGACCAAATGCTGGCAGGTGTGACTAGTGTAGATGGGGCATGTTGGTCGGTGTGGGCAAGTTTCCACATTTTACGACTCTATGACGTGACGTACGTACATGTTTGGGGTTGAGATGATGCTTCGGCCCAACTTGCCCACTCCGGCCAACATGTCCCATCCACACCTGCCTGCATTTGGCCCCTATGCCCCGAAACCTGTGCTATGCATGTATTTGACCAAATGTTTCTTGTATGCTGCCTCAACTACCTCCTCTGGCAGTCCATTCCATCTTCCCGAGACCCTGTGCAATCGCAACCCGAAATGCCAATTATCAGACCCGGGTGGCACAGCGGTAGAGTTGCTGTCTTACAGCGCCAGAGACCTGTGTTCGATCCTGACCTCGGGTGCTGTCCATACGGTCTTTGTATGTTCTCCCTGTGTCCACATGCTCCGGCTTTCTCCCACACTCCAAAGACATGCAGGTTTGTTGGTTCATCGGCAATATTATATTGATTGTAAGTTGGTACCTAGTGCATTGGATAGAGCTAGTGTACGGGGTGATCGGCACAGACTGGGTGATCAAATGGTCCTGTTTCCGCACTGTATCTGTAAAGTCTTTGGAGAAAATCTCTAGTGAAATTCATTGCCATGGGTTGTCGTGGAGGCCATCAATGGATATTTTTAAGCAGAGATGGATCGATTCTTGATTGGCAAGGGTATCAGGGGTTATGGGGTGAAGGGAGGAGAATGGGGTTGAGAGGGAAAGATAGATCAGCCATGATTGAATGGCGGAGAAGACTTGATGGGCCGAATGGCCTCATTCTGCTCCTATATCGTATGAAGTTATGAAGTCGGCACGATGGCGTAGTGGGAGTCACAGGAGGTAGTTGGGACCACGGGAGACCCGGGTTCGATCCTGACTATGGGTGCTGTCTGTGTGTCATTTATACTTTCTCCCAGTGGCCCGCGTGGGTTTCATCCCACCCTCAAAGACGTGTAGGTGTGAAGGTTATTTGGGTTTGGTATAATTGTAGAACCAATCCCTGGTGTTAATGTGCGGGGATCGCTGGGCGTTGCAGACTCAGTGGGCCTGTTTGCGTGCCGTGTAGTGGACGGGGTGGATGGTGGTACCTGGTGCATTGGACAGCGCTAGGAATTAAATCAAATCCAGGACAAACAGACTCAGGAATAGTTGCTTTCCGAGAATTATAACTACTATAAATTCAAATTCACACATGCACTGACTACACCGCCCAACACGGACTTCCATCTGTATATATGTATATATGTATGTAGCGCCGCAGAATTTGTGCACCTATCCCCCCCCCCCCCCCCCCCCCCCCCCCCATCTCCCTTCTGTTTTTTTTTTTTTTTTCTGTTTCTTGTTTTTTGTGCTAAATTGTATGTATGCACTGAGTACGAGCAGCTTTCAGTTTCACTGTACATGTATAGTGACAATAAATGGCATATCTCTATCTCTAGTGTTCAGTTCAGTTTCAATTGTGTGCTTGTTTCTGTGTTACAGGCAATCTCCTGAGCACCTCCAGCAGTGCAGTGCAGCCTCCCCAAGAGGCCGGGCTCTTCGGCAAGACTGAGCCGCGGGGAGAGGTCTACCCTCCGGGCCGCGACCCCCCGCTGACCCCGGCGCCGTACGACGCTCCCAAGCCCGAGGCGTTTGCCGCCGACACCTCCCTGTCTGGCTTCTGCTCCCTGATGCGTTTCCCCGCCGGCCCCGCGCCGGCCCCGAAGAAGCCCCCTCCCGAGGGCCCCCCCGGCGACTACCGGCCCTCGGCTGGGGCGGCCGGACCTCCCGGCCCCGGCTACAAGCGGCCGCAGCCCCTGGCCGAGGTGGAGGAGGAGGAGGAGACGGTGAAGGAGAAGAAGCACAAAGGCGGCAAGAAGAGCCGGCACGGGCGCGGAAGGCCGAAGGGCAACAAGAACAATGGGGCCACCGGCCTGGCCAACACCAGCTCCCTCATAACCTCGTCGGCAATCTGTTCCACCGGCTGCATCACCAGCCCCGCCTTGCCGAAACTCACACCATCCACCAGTATGAGTGGCTCCATCCCAAGCCTCTCCATGGAACCATCACACCTGGGTGCAGGTAGGCAATGTTTACCCCCCTGCTTCAATGGTCGACCCCTCTCCCTGGGGAATAAAAGCCCCTTCGTTCAGGACTCTGAAATATCTCTTTGGAGTCATATACATTTCAATTAAATCCATTTCAGTTCATTTAAGTTTATTGTCACGTGTACCGAGGTACAGTGAAAAGCTTTTGATGCGTGCTAACCAGTCAGCGGAAAGACAGGGAAACATAGAAAGTAGGTGCAGGTGTAGGCCATTCGGCCCTTCGAGCCAGCACCGCCATTCAATATGATCATGGCTGATCATCCAGAATCAGTACTCCATTCCTGCTTTTTCCCCATTTCCCTGGATTCCTTTGTCTATCTTCGGTGTAAACCAGCATCTGCAGTATCTTCCTACACATAGACTTGGGGGCATTGATTTTGTACTATTATTTTTTATGTTATTTATATGTACATGTATGTGTGTGTGTGTATATATATATATATATATAGGGATCTGCACCAGGATGTAACCCAGTCAGTGAAAAGTTGATTTTAATTTAGAGATACAGCGCGGAAACATGCCCTTCGACACACCGAGTCCGTGCCGACCAGCGATCCCCGCACACTAGCGCTATCCCACAGACTGGGGACAAGTTATGATTACACCAAGCCAATTAACCTACAAACCTGTGTTTAAGAAGGAACTGCAGATGCTGGAGAATCGAAGGTACACAAAATAGCTGGAGAAACTCAGCGGGTGCAGCAGCATCTATGGGGCGAAGGAAATAGACAACGTTTCGGGCCGAAACCCTTCTTCAGACTACAACCTACAAACCTGGACGTCTTCGGAGTGTGGGAGGAAACCGGAGATCCCGGACAAAACCCACGCAGGGCACGGGGAGAGAACGTGCAAACTCCGTACAGAGAGCGCCCATAGTCAGGATCGAACCCACATCTCTGTCGCTGTAAGGCAGCAACTCTACCGCTGCGCCACCGTGCGTGCCGCCCCCTGTGGTGTGGTGGAGCGTTCTAGGATTCGCGATGTCCTTCTTATTTGAGCCAATGCATCAGTAACAGGGCAAGAGGCTACTGGCAGGCTCGGGCAGAGTTGGGCGAGTTGATTCATAGTCTCGCTAAGGGCGGTATAATGCACTCGTTGTAAGAATGCTGACTAATGGAAACTGTGGGTCGCATAATACGAAGTTCAAGGGCAGAAAATAGAGTATGAATGTCAAAACCTTAAACTAAGTATGTGTTTGACAGTCTTGAAATAGCTATGACATCAATAATAATTTAGATTTATACACAGAGGAGTGGCCGTGCTTCTGCTCCGGCAGCTTGTCGCAGCAACATCGAATATGTGGTAGCTTGTTGCAGACATGGTTGTAGGGTGGGTCCAGATTTCTCACTCTCACAACTCTCACCCAATGTTGGCAGCCCTGTAACTTGTCCCCTAGTGTGTCAAGCCAAGTCAAGTTTATTTGTCACATACACATACGAGATGTGCAGTGAAATGAAAAGTGGCAATGCTCGCGGACTTTGTGCAAAAAGACAAACAAACAAACAACCAAACAAACTATAAACACAATCATATTACTTTACATATTAAATATTGGAAGGAAAAACGTTCAGTAGAGTTAGTCCCTGGTGAGATAGGAGTTTACAGCCCGAATGGCCTCTGAGAAGAAACTCCTTCTCAACCTCTCCGTTCTCACCGCATGGCAACGGAGGCGTTTGCCTGACCGTAGCAGCTGGAACAGTCCGTTGCAGGGGTGGAAGGGGTCTCCCATGATTTTATTGGCTCTGGAGTTGCACCTCCTGATGTATAGTTCCTGCAGGGGGGGCGAGTGAAGTTCCCATAGTGCGTTCGGCCGAACGCACTACTCTCTGCAGAGCCTTCTTGTCCTTGGCAGAGCAATTCCCAAACCAGATGGTAATGTTCCCGGACAAGATGCTTTCCACCGCCGCTGAGTAGAAGCACTGGAGGATCCTTCGGAGACACTCTGAATTTCCTCAATTGCCTGAGGTGGTAAAGGCGCTGCCTTGCCTTACTCACCAGTGCTGAGGCGTGTGATGCCCATGTCCATGTGTAGAGAATATAGTGTAAATATACTGGTTGGTGCAAACTCCTGTTTCCTGTTTCCGCACTGTATTTCTGAACTGAAGTAGACAATAGACAATAGACAATAGGTGCAGGAGTAGGCCATTCGGCCCTTCGAGCCAGCACCGCCATTCAGTGTGATCATCCCCAATCAGTACCCCGTTCCTGCCTTCTCCCCATATCCCCTGACTCCGCCATTTTTAAGAGCCCTGTCTAGCTCTCTCTTGAAAGCATCCAGAGAACCTGCCTCCACCGCCCTCTGAGGCAGAGAGTAAACTGAATTATGTCCATTGCTTTTTCGATTCCCCTACTCTGGGCAAAAATATGTTACGTAATATATTTCCTCTTTAATGAATCATTTGAATCGGTGACCATGCCCATGGATACTCAGACACGTTGACAGAACACAGTGGCCCCTCTCTACAAGTAGTGATTGATCACTCTGCGTTCCTGTTTGAAGTATGAGGGAGGGGGGGGACACAATGGGACACACTCTGCTCCAGAGATGAGGGGGCATCTTTGTTGCTTGACCTTTGAATGAGGCCCACTGTGTTCAAGATACTGGTTCAAAGCCACCAGGCAGAGCTGATGTCAAGGGTCCTCCAAATGCACCCCCACCCCTCCCGCTGAGTAGAAAGAGCCTCTTTTGCCCCATGGGGGAGATGGGGGGGGGGGAACAGTATATCGTTACACTGAGGGCATTTCTATAGCAACAGCTTTCCATATAACCATATAACCATATGACAATTACAGCACGGAAACAGGCCATCTCGGCCCTACAAGTCCGTGCCGAACAACTTTTTTTTTCCCCTTAGTCCCACCTGCCTGCACTCATACCATAACCCTCCATTCCCTTCTCATCCATATGCCTATCCAATTTATTTTTAAATGATACCAATGAACCTGCTTCCACCACTTCCACTGGAAGCTCATTCCACACCGCTACACTCTCTGAGTAAAGAAGTTCCCCCTCATATTACCCCTAAACTTCTGTCCCTTAATTCTGAAGTCATGTCCTCTTGTTTGAAAGTCAGTGCCATTATATTAATATACGGTGGCGCAGCGGTAGAGTTGCTGCCTTACAGCGCTTACGGCGCCAGAGACCCAGGTTCGATCCTGACCACGGGTGCTGTCTGTATGTGGATTTGTGCGTTCTCCCCGTGACCTGCGTGGGTTTTCTCCGAGATCTCCGGTTTCCTCCCACGCTCCAAAGACGCGCAGGTTTGTAGGCTAATTGGCTTGGTATCAATGTAAATTGTCCTCTGGTGTTAATGGGCGGGGAACGTTAGTCGGAGCGGACTCGGTGGGCCACAGGGCCTGCTCCCGCACTACATCTCCAAACTAGATAGTAAATTGGAGGTTGGGTTAAGATGGAAGAGGTATTTACTGATAGGAAGGAACTGCAGATGCCGAGTTAATAATAATAATAACACATTTTATTTTTGGGCGCCTTTCAGAAATCTCAAGGACACCTTACAGAGATCAACAGGAATAAAAAACATATAGTCAGAATAAAATAAATAATAAGGGCATCACAGAAACACAAATTAAAAACAGAATTCAGTCCAAAAACAAAAAATCAAAAACACAGTGTGAAGAGAGAGCAGCGGCAGCTAAAGCTCGCCAGCGTCCACTCTCCCTTCACGACAGCCATCTTGGACACAGACTAACAGGATTACCTTACAGACAAAAAAAAATCATCCCCCCACAATGGATACCACTGTGGGGGAAGGCACAATGTCCAGTCCCCAACCCCCAGTTCACCCAAAGTCAGGCCTATTGAGGCCACCGCAATTGCCTCTACGGAGGCCCGATGTTCCTGGCCGTTCTCACCGGGTGGTCTTGCCCCCGGCGTTGGGAGAGTCCTCTCAGCGGCTGGGCCACCTGGAGCGGCCGCTTCCTAGCTGGAGACCGCGGCTTCCGAAGTCGACAAGGCCGCGCCGGCACTGGAGCTCCCAGGCTCCCGATGTTGATATCGGCGCCGCCCGCAGACCCGCAGCCCGGAGGTGTCGAACACGGCGGTCTCAGCTCACCGGAGCTCCAGCGCGTCGATCCAGCAAGATAGATACAAGGAAGATAGACAGACACAAAGTGATGGAGTTTCTCGGTGGGACTGGAGAAAAGGAAGAGGTGACGTTTCGGGTCGAGACCCTCCTTCAGACGTATTTATTTAAACCTTTTTGGTTCACTTTGAATCTCAGAACTTAAAACATAGAAAGGTACAGCACAGGATCAGGCCATTCTGCTCACGATGTGCTTGCTGAATAATGAGATAAACTAAGGTCATCTGCCTACATTTGATGTATATTCCCCCGTACCCTGCATGTCCATGGAACTCAGTGAAGAAAGCGAATGGAATGGTATGGGTGTCATGGTACACCAGTCATTGAAGGTAGGCATGCAGGTGCAGCAGGCAATGAAGAATGCGAATGGTATGTTAGCATTCATAGCAAAAGGATTTGAGTCTAGGAGCAGGGAGGTTCTACTGCAGTTGTACAGGGTCTTGGTGAGACCACACCTGGAGTATTGCGTACAGTTTTGGTCTCCTAATCTGAGGAAAGACATTCTTGCCATAGAGGGAGTACAGAGAAGGTTCACCAGACTGATTCCTGGGATGTCAGGACTTTCATATGAGGAAAGACTGGATAGACTCGGCTTGTACTCGCTAGAATTTAGAGGATTGAGGGGGGATCTTATAGAAACCTACAAAATTCTTAAGGGGTTGGACAGGCTAGATGCAGGACGATTGTTCCCGATGTTGGGGAAGTCCAGAACAAGGGGTCACAGTTTAAGGATAAGGAGGAAATCTTTTAGGGCTGAGATGAGAAAAACATTTTTCACACAGAGAGTGGTGAAACTCTGAAACTCTCTGCCACAGTAGGTAGTTGAGGCCACAGTTCATTGGCTATATTTAAGAGGGAGTTAGATGTGGCCCTTGTGGCTAAAGGGATCAGGGGGTATGGAGAGAAGGCAGGGATGGGATACTGAGTTGGATGATCAGCCATGATCATATTGAATGGCGGTGCAGGCTCGAAGGGTCGAATGGCCTACTCCTGCACCTAATTTCTATGTTTCTATGTCTATGTAACTATATTTAGGCCCCTTAAATGCTGCTTTCATATCTGCCTCCACCACCACCCCTGGCAGCGCGTTCCCAGGCACCCACTGTGTAACAAAAAAACTAGCCCTGCATATCTCCTTTAAGCTTTAATCCTTTGATCCAAGCTTGGAAGGACTTTAGCAGCTGGAATACATTGTATCTCTCTCAGATGACGCAGTATCATTTGTAAACCTAATGGGCCTGTCCCACTTAGGCGACTTTTTCAGCGACTGCCAGCACCTGTCATAGTTGTCGCGGGTCGCAATTTTAAAATTGTACAAGGCATTGGTGAGACCAAATCTGGAGTATGGTGTACAATTTTGGTCGCCCAATTATAGGAAGGATGTCAACAAAATAGAGAGAGTACAGAGGAGATTTACTAGAATGTTGCCTGGGTTTCAACAACTAAGTTACAGAGATAGGTTGAATAAGTTAGGTCTTTATTCTCTGGAGCGCAGAAGGTTAAGGGGAGACTTGATAGAGGTCTTTAAAATGATGAGAGGGATAGACAGTTGATGTGGACAAGCTTTTCCCTTTGAGATTAGGGAAGATTCAAAAAACAAGAGGACATGACTTCAGAATTAAGGGACAGAAGTTTAGGGGTAACATGAGGGGGAACTTCTTTACTCAGAGAGTGGTAGCGGTGTGGAATGAGCTTCCAGTGGAAGTGGTGGAGGCAGGTTCATTGGTATCATTTAAAAATAAATTGGATAGGCATATGGATGAGAAGGGAATGGAGGGTTATGGTATGAGTGCAGGCAGGTGGGACTAAGGGGAAAAAAAATTTTGTTCGGCACGGACTTGTAGGGCCGAGATGGTCTGTTTCCGTGCTGTAATTGTTATATGGTTATGGTTATCTGGGTCGCCGGAAATGGTGTCAATCCAGCGGCGACCAGATGGACGTTACGACTCTTTGGGTGACTACTCATGACCGTACATGCTTTAGCCCCACGACATGTCATCGTGAGTGGCCTCCTCAGTCGCCCAAAGAGTTGTAGCGTCTTCCTGATTTTCGCTGCCAAATTTTCAACACGTTGAACATTTCCAATGAACGATGACAGGTGCCGGCAGTCTCCGAAAAAGTCGCGTAAGTAGGACACGCCCATAACTCTCCCAATTTTTGACGTTAGAATAAAGGGGAGGCCATTTAAGACTGAGGTGAGAAAAAAACGGTTTCACCTGGAGAGTTAGTGGAATTCCCTGCCACAATTTGTAGAATTCCCTGCCACAGAGGGCAGTGGAGGCCAAGTCACCGGATGGATTTAAGAGAGAGTTATATAGAGCTCTAGGGGCTAGTGGAATCAAGGGATATGGGGAGAAGGCAGGCACGGGTTATTGATTGGGGACGATCAGCCATGATCACAATGAATTGCGGTGCTGGCTCGAAGGGCCGAATGGCCTCATCC